>NC_050189.1:10018819-10093819 GCF_008315115.2 Sander lucioperca
ACTGGGGTGATTATTTTACATCATTATGGGTGGTACTTAAAATATGTATAATTGTTAAACCGCTACAGTTAGCCCTTTCAAATTAGCATAATTTAGTTAAACCATTACAATCTCACAAATTCCCTAGTCTATAAATTAAACTATGGGCTTAAGAAAAGACGCACATAATTCGTAATTTCTACATAGATACATTCGTAATTACTCAGTTAGACTTAAGAAAGTAACTGCAGTTTGTTATTGCTACTAATCTTAACAAGGACCTGCACCTGCCGTTGCCTGCTGTATGGTTAATGGTTATTATGTGTTTGGAGGAAGTTATTCTTCCTGTTTCTATATTCAGGTTTCATCTCTTCCTTGTCTGCTAGAACACAGTATCAAACCTGAGCATCACACACACATGCAAACACACACACACACACACACACACACACACACAAATTTGATTTTAAAAAAAGACATAAAGATGAGCAGATAGTTTGTGAAGCGGTGAGTGTGCAAGAAAAGCACTGATGAGATGATATACTCTGCTTGTGTGCGTGCGTGCGTGCGTGTGTGTGTGTGTGTGTGTGTGTGTGTGTGCGTGCGTGTGTGTTCGTGTGTCCAAATGTTTGCTTGAAAACATGAAGATCGAATTTATCAGTTTAATATATTATAGTTATATGTAACACTTAAAGATCTTTGTGAGATTAAATATAGAGGCACAATATTTTGATATTGATATTTTGAGAGATGTTGACAAGCTAAGACTTTAGCAATGGTAAAATAACGGATAAATAAGTACTTTTTCTTTCAATATGCATCATGTTATTTATGAGAATGTTCGAAAAAAATGTCCAAATTTCGAAAATGTTGGGTTGACACCAAAATCATTTACTTTTTTTTTAAATTATTAATATTCTGATCCTCATTAGTTTAAATTTATTGTATATTTTGGACACGTTTCTGTCCTAGTAGCAGTTTTAAAAGGCCCATAAATCTGTTATATATATATATATATATATATATATATATATATATATATACGGCTGCTTTATCCAGGCTCTTTGTGTGTTTGGCTGACAAAAGACAGCAGAGGAAATGTGAAGATTGTTTTATTGAAGTCTGGATGCTCGTGTGTGTGTGTGTGTGTGTGTGTGTGTGTGTGTGTGTGTTTGGGTGTTTAAAACAGAGATCTGCTTCTTCTCACACTTGCCAGACCACAGGAATCTGAGATACACCGCTGTCAGACGAGTAATAATAATGAGATAACACACAAGCACATCTTGTAATACTCAAAGCGTGTGTGCAGCAGAAAGGGAGAATTTTAAGTGATCCGACAAATATGCTCATTCACACACTTTTAGCATGAAAGTGGAGAGCAACGCCTTGAACCTTCCTCTGTATTTTGCTGCCAAACCTGCTCTTAGTCCTCTCCAGTTCTATGTTTCCTTCACTTACTTTTTTTTTCAATGCTATTGTTTTGTTCAATTTATCAGATGTAACACCTAAAAAAGTTGACTGCAAGAATATAACATTGTTTTGTTTTTTTTCATCACGGAACTATTTTTATGACTATCTTTAACACTATACCATGACTCGTTTTCAACAAACTATACTATGACTTTTTTATGACTTTTTTTTTATATACTATGACTTTTTGTACCTTTTTCGACATATAATACTGTGACTTTTTAAAGACTTTTTTCGACATACTATACTATGACTTTTATGAAGGAATAACTCAGGAGCAGCACAACTCATCTCACATGGGAAGAACGTTTGGGAGACCTTGTTGAATTACACAGAAGCATTTAAAGGTGCTCTAAGCGATGTTGGGTGACGTCACTTCTTGTTGACATTTGAATTATTGTCAAGCACTAACCCCCCAAACCCCCAACCTCCAAATCCTTCTTGTCGGTTATTGGCTGGAACACTGTTTGTTATGTTTGGTGGTGCAGGTAGGCGCAGTTTGTTTTTGTTGCCGTTTGTGGAGCCTGGGCTGTCTACAGAAACCACGTTTTTTTTTACAGTGTGTTCAGGGGACAGGCAGCTAGCGGATAGTGAGGAGATGTTTGCTGTATGTGACAAAACATGTTGTAGCCTAAAAAAACGTGACATCGCTTAGAGCACCTTTAATGAACACTCAATTGAGGAGACAATTAAGCTGGCAGTACAGTTTAACCACAATGTTTTACTTTTTCCTGTCCTCCACAAGCTGTATTTAAACTTATGCTGGAGGCGTTACGTTTAGCTGAACCTCAAACAAAGATATTGCAGGCGCCGTAGAGACAGATACTAAAGCCTAGATCAGCCTCTCTCTCTCTCTGGAAAGTATGCTAAAGTGTGACTGGCCCACCGACCTCCAAGAGGGGTAAGTCCTGAGACAAAACATTCCCTTATCATGTAGCTGCCTACGTAGATTCTCTTGAATCTGTAGATAGACAAACACTTATACATGAAGAGGTTTGGTTGTAAGGGACTGGCTGAAAATTCTCGTGCCCTGACCTGTGACCTTTGAATAAGCTGATGTGAACTATACTGTGCGTTTTTTTTTTACATGCTATACTATGATTTCTTTTCGTCAAACTATACTATGACTTTTTTCTTATTTTTTTGACTTACTATACTATGACTTTTTTATGATTTATTTTCGTCAAACTATACTATGACTTTTTTCCTATTTTTTTGACATACTATACTATGACTTTTTTATGATTTTTTTTCGTCAAAGTATGCTATGACTTTTTTCCTATTTTTTTGACATACTATACTATGACTTTTTTTGACATACTATACTACGACTTTTTTTCCTCTTTTTTCTACATACTATAATATGACTTTTTTCGACATACTATACTATGACTTTTTAAACTATTTTTTCCACATACTATACTATTACTTTTTTCCACTTTTTTCGACATAGTATGACTTTTTTCGACATGATATACTATGACTTTTTGTCGACATGCTATACTGACTTTTTCTCCACCTTTTTTGACAAACTATACTATGACTTTTTTTCCTTCTTTTTCGACATGCTATACTATGACTTTTTTCGACATACTGTACTATGACTTTTTTCGACATGCTATACTATGACTTTTTTCCACTTTTTTCAACATACTATACTATGACTTTTTTCGACATACTGTACTATGACTTTTTTCCTCTTTTTCCACATACTATATTATGACTTTTTTCGACCTACTATACTCTGACTTTTTCCACTTTTTTCGACATACTATACTATGACTTTTTTAACTATTTTTTCAACATACTATACTATGACTTTTTTTCCTCTTTTTTCGACATACTATACTATGACTTTTTTCCACTTTTTTCGACATAGTATGACTTTTTTCGACATGATATACTATGACTTTTTGTCGACATGCTATACTGACTTTTTCTCCACCTTTTTTGACAAACTATACTATGACTTTTTTTCCTCCTTTTTCGACATGCTATACTATGACTTTTTCTCCTCTTTTTTCTACATGCTATACTATGACTTTTTTTGACCTACTATACTACGACTTTTTTCCACTTTTTTCGACATGCTATACTATGACTTTTTTCGACATACTATACTATGACTTTTTTTCCTCTTTTTTCGACATACTATACTATGACTTTTTTTCCTCTTTTTTCGACCGACTATATTATGACTTTTTTCGACCTACTATACTATGACTTTTTTCCTCTTTTTTTCGACATACTATACTATGACTTTTTTCGACATACCATACTATGACGTTTTTTCCTCTTTTTCCACATACTATACTGTGACTTTTTTCCACTTTTTTCGACATGCTATACTATGACTTTTTTCCACATACTATACTATGACTTTTTCTCCTCTTTATGCGACATACTATACTATGACTTTTCTTGTACTTTTTTCAACATAGTATACTTTGACTTTTTTCGACATACTATACTACGACTTTTTTCGACATACCATACTATGTCGTTTTTTCCTCTTTTTCCACATACTATACTATGACTTTTTTTCCTCTTTTTTCGACCGACTATATTATGACTTTTTTCGACATACTATACTACGACTTTTTTCGACATACCATACTATGACGTTTTTTCCTCTTTTTCCACATACTATACTATGACTTTTTTTCCTCTTTTTATGACATACTATACTATAATTTTTTTTCCTCTTTTTTCGACATACTATACCATGACTTTTTTTCCTCTTTTTTCGACATACTATACTATGACTTTTTTCGACACACTATATTATGACTTTTTTCGACACACTATGCTGTGAATTTTTTCCTGTTTTTTCGACAGACTATACTATGACATTTTTTCCTCTTTTTCCACATACTATACTATGACTTTTTTCGACACACTACATTATGACTTTTTTCGACCTACTATACTGGTACTTTTTTCCACTTTTTTTCGAGATACTATGCTATGACTTTTTTCGACAAACTATTTTATGACTTTTTTCGACATACTGTACTATGACTTTTTTACTATTTTTTCGACATACTATACTATGACTTTTTTCCACTTTTTTCGACATATTATACTATGACTTTTTTCGACATACTATACTATGACTTTTTTCCACTTTTTTCGACATACTATACTATGACTTTTTTCCTCTTTTTACGACATACTATACTATGACTTTTTTTCCTCCTTTTTCGACACACTTTATTATGACTTTTTTCGACCGACTATACTATGATTATTTTCCACTTTTTTCGACATACTATACTATGACTTTTTTTCCTCTTTTTTCGACATACTATACTATGACTTTTTTTCCACTTTTTTCGACATACTATGACTTTTTTCGACATGATATACTATGACTTTTTGTCGACATGCTATACTGACTTTTTCTCCACCTTTTTTGACAAACTATACTATGACTTTTTTTCCTCTTTTTTCGACATGCTATACTATGACTTTTTTCCTCTTTTTTGTCGACATACTATACAATTACTTTTTTTCCTCCTTTTTCGACATGCTATACTATGACTTTTTGTCGACATACTATACTATGACTTTTTGTCGACATACTATACTATGACTTTTTTCCTCTTTTTACGACATACTATGACTTTTTTTCCTCTTTTTTCGACATACTATACTATGACTTTTTTCGACACACTTTATTATGACTTTTTTCGACCGACTATACTATGATTATTTTCCACTTTTTTCGACATACTATACTATGACTTTTTTTCCTCTTTTTTCGACATACTATACTATGACTTTTTTTCCTCTTTTTTCGACATACTATACTATGACTTTTTGTCGACATGCTATACTGACTTTTTCTCCACCTTTTTTCGACATGCTATACTATGACTTTTTTCCTCTTTTTTGTCGACATTCTATACAATTACTTTTTTTCCTCCTTTTTCGACATGCTATACTATGACTTTTTTCTACATGCTATACTATGACTTTTCCCACTTTTTTCGACATACTATACTATGACTTTTTTCCTCTTTTTTCTACATGCTATACTATGACTTTTTTCGACATACTATACTATGACTTTTTTCCACTTTTTTCGACATACTATACTATGACTTTTTTCCACTTTTTTCGACATACTATACTATGACTTTTTTCGACACACTTTATTATGACTTTTTTCGACCGACTATACTATGATTATTTTCCACTTTTTTCGACATACTATACTATGACTTTTTTTCCTCTTTTTTCGACATACTATACTATGACTTTTTTTCCTCTTTTTTCGACATACTATACTATGACTTTTTGTCGACATGCTATACTGACTTTTTCTCCACCTTTTTTCGACATGCTATACTATGACTTTTTTCCTCTTTTTTGTCGACATTCTATACAATTACTTTTTTTCCTCCTTTTTCGACATGCTATACTATGACTTTTTTCTACATGCTATACTATGACTTTTCCCACTTTTTTCGACATACTATACTATGACTTTTTTCCTCTTTTTTCTACATGCTATACTATGACTTTTTTCGACATACTATACTATGACTTTTTTCCACTTTTTTCGACATACTATACTATGACTTTTTTCCACTTTTTTCGACATACTATACTATGACTTTTTTCGACACACTATATTATAACTTTTTTCGACCTACTATACTGTGACTTATTTCCTATTTTTCGACATGCTATTCTATGACTTTTTTTCCTCTTTTTACGACATAATATACTATGACTTTTTTCGACATACTATACTATGACTTTTTCTCCTCTTTTTTCGACCTACTATACTATGACTTTTTTCCTATTTTTTCGACATACTATACTACGACTTTTTTTCCTCTTTTTTCTACATACTATAATATGACTTTTTTCGACATACTATACTATGACTTTTTTCCACTTTTTTCGAGATACTATACTGTGACTTTTTTCGACATACTATTCTATGACTTTTTTAACTATTTTTTCCACATACTATACTATGACTTTTTTCCACTTTTTTCGACATAGTATGACTTTTTTCGACATGATATACTATGACTTTTTGTCGACATGCTATACTGACTTTTTCTCCACCTTTTTTGACAAACTATACTATGACTTTTTTTCCTCCTTTTTCGACATGCTATACTATGACTTTTTTCCACTTTTTTCGACATGCTATACTATGACTTTTTTCCACTTTTTTTGACATACTATACTATGACTTTTTTCCTCTTTTTTCTACATACTATACTATGACTTTTCTTCTACTTTTTTCGACATACTATACTATGACTTTTTTCGACATACCATACTATGACGTTTTTTCCTCTTTTTCCACATACTATACTATGACTTTTTCTCCTCTTTTTTCGACATACTATACTATGACTTTTTTCAACACACTTTAATATGACTTTTTTCGACCGACTATACTATAATTATTTTCCACTTTTTTCGACATACTATACTATGACTTTTTTCGACACACTATACTGTGAATTCTTTCCTATTTTTTCGACATACTATACTATGACTTTTTTTCCTCTTTTTTTCTACATACTATACCATGACTTTTTTCAACATACTATACTATGACTTATTTCCTGTTTTTTCGACATGCTATTCTATGAATTTTTTCCACTTTTTTTCGAGATACTATACTATGACTTTTTTCCACTTTTTTCAACATACTATACTATGACTTTTTTCGACATACTGTACTATGACTTTTTTCCTCGTTTTTCGACATACAATACTATGACGTTTTTTCCTCTTTTTCCACATACTATATTATGACTTTTTTCGACCTACTATACTCTGACTTTTTCCACTTTTTTCGACATACTATACTATGACTTTTTTAACTATTTTTTCCACATACTATACTATGACTTTTTTTCCTCTTTTTTCGACATACTATACTATGACTTTTTTCCACTTTTTTCGACATAGTATGACTTTTTTCGACATGATATACTATGACTTTTTGTCGACATGCTATACTGACTTTTTCTCCACCTTTTTTAACAAACTATACTATGACTTTTTTTCCTCCTCTTTCGACATGCTATACTATGACTTTTTCTCCTCTTTTTTCTACATGCTATACTATGACTTTTTTCGACCTACTATACTACGACTTTTTTCCACTTTTTTCGACATGTTATACTATGACTTTTTTCGACATACTATACTATGACTTTTTTTCCTCTTTTTTCGACATACTATACTATGACTTTTTTTCCTCTTTTTTCGACATACTATACTATGACTTTTTTTCCTCTTTTTTCGACCGACTATATTATGACTTTTTTCGACATACTATACTACGACTTTTTTCGACATACCATACTATGACGTTTTTTCCTCTTTTTCCACATACCATGACTTTTTTCCTCTTTTTTTCGACATGCAATACTATGACTTTTTTCGACATACTCTACTATGACTTTTTTCCACTTTTTTGACATACTATGACTTTTTCTCCTCTTTTTGCGACATGCTATACTATGACTTTTTTCCACTTTTTTTCGACATACTATACTATGACTTTTTCTCCTCTTTTTTCTACATACTATACTATGACTTTTCTTCTACTTTTTTCGACATACTATACTATGACTTTTTTTCCTCTTTTTACGACATACTATACTATGACTTTTTTCGAAATACCATACTATGACGTTTTTTCCTCTTTTTCCACATACTATACTATGACTTTTTTTCCTCTTTTTCCACATACTATACTATGACTTTTTTTCCTCTTTTTACGACATACTATACTATGACTTTTTTTCCTCTTTTTTCGACATACTATACTATGACTTTTTTCGACACACTATATTATGACTTTTTTCGACACACTATACTGTGAATTTTTTCCTGTTTTTTCGACATACTATACTATGACATTTTTTCCTCTTTTTCCACATATTATACTATGACATTTTTTCCTCTTTTTCGACATACTATACTATGACTTTTTTCGACACACTATATTATGACTTTTTTCGACCTACTATACTGTGACTTTTTTCCACTTTTTTTCGAGATACTATACTATGACTTTTTTCGACATACTGTGACTTTTTTTCCTCTTTTTCAACATACTATACTATGACTTTTTCTCCTCTTTTTTCCACATACTATACTATGACTTTTTTCGACAAACTATTTTATGACTTTTTTCGACATGCTATACTATGACTTTTTTCCACTTTTTTTCGACATACTATACTATGACTTTTCTTCTACTTTTTTCGACATACTATACTATGACTTTTTCTCCTCTTTTTTCTACATGCTATACTATGACTTTTTTCCTCTTTTTCCACATACTATACTATGACTTTTTTTCCTCTTTTTACGACATACTATACTATGACTTTCTTTCCTCTTTTTTCGACATACTACACTATGACTTTTTTTCCTCTTTTGTCGACATACTATACTATGACTTTTTTCGACCGACTATTCTATGATTATTTTCCACTTTTTTCGACATACTATACTGTGAATTTTTTTCCTCTTTTTTCTACATACTATACCATGACTTTTTTCGACATACTATACTAGGAATTTTTCTCCTCTTTTTACGACATACTATACTATGACTTTTTTTCCTCTTTTTTCGACATACTATACTATGACTTTTTTTTCCTCTTTTTTCGACATACTATACTATGACTTTTTTTTCCTCTTTTTTCGACATACTATACTATGACTTTTTGTCGACATACTATACTATGACTTTTTTCCTCTTTTTACGACATACTATACTATGACTTTTTGTCGACATGCTATACTGACTTTTTCTCCACCTTTTTTCGACATACTATACTATGACTTTTTTCCACTTTTTTCGACATACTATACTATGACTTTTTTCCTCTTTTTTCTACATGCTATACTATGACTTTTTTCGACATACTATACTATGACTTTTTTCGACACACTATATTATAACTTTTTTCGACCTACTATACTGTGACTTATTTCCTATTTTTTCGAGATGCTATTCTATGACTTTTTTCCACTTTTTTCAACATACTATGACTTTTTTCGACATACTATACTATGACTTTTTTTCCTCCTTTTTCTACATACTATACTATGACTTTTTTCAACTTTTTTTCGACATACTATACTATGACTTTTTCTCCTCTTTTTTCTACAAACTATACTATGACTTTTTTCCACTTTTTTTCGACATACTATACTATGACTTTTCTTCTACTTTTTTCGACATACCGTACTATGACGTTTTTTCCTCTTTTTCCACATACTATACTATGACTTTTTTTCCTCTTTTTACGACATACTATACTATGACTTTTTTTCCTCTTTTTTCGACATGCTACACTATGACTTTTTTTCCTCTTTTGTCGACATACTATACTATGACTTTTTTCGACACACTTTATTATGACTTTTTTCGACCGACTATACTATGATTATTTTCCACTTTTTTCGACATACTATACTATGACTTTTTTTCCTCTTTTTTCTACATACTATACTATGACTTTTTTCGACATACCATACTATGACGTTTTTTTCTCTTTTTCCACATACTATCCTACTACTTTTTTTTCCTCTTTTTTCGACATACTATACTATGACTTTTTTCGACACACTATATTACGACTTTTTTCGACACACTATACTGTGAATTTTTTCCTCTTTTTTCGACATACTATACTGTGACTTTTTTCGACACACTATATTATGACTTTTTTCAACCTACTATACTGTGACTTTTTTCCACTTTTTTTCGAGATACTATACTATGACTTTTTTCGACATACGATACTATGACTTTTTTTCCTCTTTTTCAACATACTATACTATGACTTTTTCTCCTCTTTTTTCCACATACTATACTATGACTTTTTTCGACAAACTATTTTATGACTTTTTTCGACATGCTATACTATGACTTTTTTCCACTTTTTTCGACATATTATAATATGACTTTTTTCGACATACTACACTATGACGTTTTTGCTCTTTTTCCACATGCTATACTATGATTTTTTTCCACTTTTTTCGACATACTATACTATGACTTTTTGTCGACATACTATACTATGACTTTTTGTCGACATACTATACTATGACTTTTTTCGACACACTATATTATGACTTTTTTCGACACACTATACTGTGACTTTTTTCCTATTTTTTCGACATGCTATTCTATGACTTTTTTCCACTTTTTTTCGAGATACTATACTGTGACTTTTTTCGACATACCATACTATGATGTTTTTTCCTCTTTTTCGACATACTATACTATGACTTTTTTTTCCTCTTTTTACGACACACTATATTATGACTTTTTTCGACACACTATACTGTGAATTTTTTCCTATTTTTTCGACATACTATACTATGACTTTTTTTCCTCTTTTTCCACATACTATACTGTGACTTTTTTCGACACACTATATTATGACTTTTTTCGACCTACTATACTGTGACTTTTTTCCTATTTTTTCGACATGCTATTGTATGACTTTTTTCGACACACTATATTATGACTTTTTTCGACATACTATGACTTTTTTCGACATGATATACTATGACTTTTTGTCGACATGCTATACTGACTTTTTCTCCACCTTTTTTGACAAACTATACTATGACTTTTTTTCCTCTTTTTTCGACATGCTATACTATGACTTTTTTCCTCTTTTTTGTCGACATACTATACAATTACTTTTTTTCCCCCTTTTTCGACATGCTATACTATGACTTTTTGTCGACATACTATACTATGACTTTTTGTCGACATACTATACTATGACTTTTTGTCGACATACTATACTATGACTTTTTTCCTCTTTTTATGACATACTATGACTTTTTTTCCTCTTTTTTCGACATACTATACTATGACTTTTTTCGACACACTTTATTATGACTTTTTTCGACCGAATATACTATGATTATTTTCCACTTTTTTCGACATACTATACTATGACTTTTTTTCCTCTTTTTTCGACATACTATACTATGACTTTTTTCCTCTTTTTTGTCGACATACTATACAATTACTTTTTTTCCTCCTTTTTCGACATGCTATACTATGACTTTTTTCCTCTTTTTTGTCGACATACTATACAGTTACTTTTTTTCCTCCTTTTTCGACATGCTATACTATGACTTTTTTCTACATGCTATACTATGACTTTTCCCACTTTTTTCGACATACTATACTATGACTTTTTTCCTCTTTTTTCTACATGCTATACTATGACTTTTTTCGACATACTATACTATGACTTTTTTCGACACACTATATTACGACTTTTTTCGACACACTATACTGTGAATTTTTTCCTCTTTTTTCGACATACTATACTATGACTTTTTTCGACACACTATATTATGACTTTTTTCGACCTACTATACTGTGACTTTTTTCCACTTTTTTTCGAGATACTATACTATGACTTTTTTCGACATACGATACTATGACTTTTTTTCCTCTTTTTCAACATACTATACTATGACTTTTTCTCCTCTTTTTTCCACATACTATACTATGACTTTTTTCGACAAACTATTTTATGACTTTTTTCGACATGCTATACTATGACTTTTTTCCACTTTTTTCGACATATTATAATATGACTTTTTTCGACATACTACACTGACGTTTTTGCTCTTTTTCCACATGCTATACTATGACTTTTTTCCACTTTTTTCGACATACTATACTATGACTTTTTGTCAACATACTATACTATGACTTTTTTCGACACACTATATTATGACTTTTTTCGACACACTATACTGTGACTTTTTTCCTATTTTTTCGACATGCTATTCTATGACTTTTTTCCACTTTTTTTCGAGATACTATACTGTGACTTTTTTCGACATACCATACTATGATGTTTTTTCCTCTTTTTCGACATACTATACTATGACTTTTTTTTCCTCTTTTTACGACACACTATATTATGACTTTTTTCGACACACTATACTGTGAATTTTTTCGACACACTATATTATGACTTTTTTCGACCTACTATACTGTGACTTTTTTCCTATTTTTTCGACATGCTATTGTATGACTTTTTTCCACTTTTTTTCGAGATACTATACTGTGACTTTTTTCCTATTTTTTCGACATGCTATTCTATGACTTTTTTCCACTTTTTTACGACATACTATACTATGACTATTTTTCCTCTTTTTCAACATACTATACTATGACTGTTTTTCGACATACTATACTATGACTGTTTTTCGACATACTATTTCATGACTTTTTTCAACATACTATACTATGACTTTTTTGCTCTTTTTTCAACATATTATACTATGACTTTTTTCAACATACTATACTATGACTTTTTTGCTCTTTTTTCGACATATTATACTATGACTTTTTTCGACATACTATACTATGACGTTTTTTCCTCTTTTTCCACATGCTATACTATGATTATTTTCCACTTTTTTTGACTTACTATACCATGACTTTTTTTGACACACTAGTGTGAATTTTCTCCTCTTTTAACGACATACTATACTATGACTTTTTTCAACATACTATACTATGACTTTTTCTCCTCTTTTTTCAACTTACTATACTATGACTTTTTTCGACATGCTATACTATGACTTTTTTTCAACATACTATACTGTGACTTTTTTTCAACATACTATACTGTGACTTTTTTTCAACATACTATACTGTGACTTTTTCTCCTCTTTTTTTGATATTCTATACTATGACTTTTTGTCGACATGCTATACTATGACTTTTCCCACTTTTTTCGACATACTATACTATGACTTTTTTTCCTCTTTTTTGACATACTATACTATGACTTTTTTCGACATACTATACTATGACTTTTTTTCGATATACTATACTACGACTTTCTTTACTCCTTTTTTCCACATACTATACTGACTTTTTTCTTCTTCTTTTGACATACTATACTATGACTTTTTTTTCAACATATATGATATATACTATGACTTTTTTGATATACTATATTATGAATTTAACAAATTTTTTTTTTTCGAGAATTTTGATTAAGCAGTGCATGATTGTTTCAGAAGAATCAAAACTCGAAATACACACCAGAAGAGTGAGTTCAAAAAGTTCACAAAAGGGAAAAAAAAGAGAAAACGAAAAGAGAGCAAGGTTTTTGTCAGGCACCCCAAATCTTTGAGCGCTCCACTGCTCCTCTATAGAGCACTGGGAACACACACATGCACACAGTCAGCAGAGGAAACCTGGAGCATGCAGAGTTTGTGTTGCTTTGGACTCGAGCCGCTACCCTCCAGTGAACACACACACACACACACACACACACACACCCTTGTTAATCACATCTCTGACAGCAGACGCTCCTGCTGTCTGAAAGGCCAAAGGTCACCAAGCTGAGAGTAGTGGGTGAGAGATAGATGGTGTTTAATTAGTACGTCTTGTTTGATGTTATGACAATGTTACTGTGTCATTTCTCTGCAGGTTGTGGCTGTAAGGTCTGTGACGCTCCATTTGTTTCCAGAGGTTGAAGGTAAGTCCATTTACTCAACTACAGCTTTGATGAGATGGCTAGCTTAGCATAAAGACTGGAAACAGGGAACGTATAATATATAACATAATATATCCATCAACAATTAGATTAGGTACATTGAAGTGACAGAAGAAAGTTCATGAAATAAAAGTCAGGACAAAATATTCTCAACAGTTTTACATTTATTTAATATTTGTCGCAACTGTATTAGTATTTTACTTTATTTTCATTCATTAGTGGTTGAATACAATAGTGTGTACAGTGCTTCTGTCTCAGTAAAGATTTCTGCTTTCAAAATACAAAACAAGTAGCAGCAACACCTGCAGTGTGAGGACTCTGGACACAGACGAACATGCAGGACTATCAATGTTAGAGTGGTGGATCGAACACGGAAAAGTTCAGTTACTTTGCTCATTACTGCCACGGTGTTCCCAAGCACAAAAATAAGGCAATGGGCAATTCAGACTGCAGGATTTTGGACAACTACGCAGCTAAAACTAAAATATCTGAATGAGACCATTTACAAAACTTGTTATTTCTACAAACTGAAATAGATCAAATAACCCAGATGTGGATATGTTTAAATTTGAGACATTTTTGGTTGTGTCTCAGTGTTTCTTAACAAATGTGCATGGCATTTGCATGAGACTTTTCCCTCAAAATTGAGATATATTAGTTACGAGAAAAAATATCTAAATTATGAGACTGTTTCCTTGTAAATTAGGCGATACAGACCTTACTTTTACAAGAAAACATGTCTAATTTAAAAAAAAAAAAGACATTTCAGGTTGTAAATTATGACCAGTCATTATTTCAAGTCTGAAAATGAGCGTTACTACAGACTACTACTTGAAAAAAAATCTAACAACAGCGCATAGCATTTTAATTTGTGTCACAGAAAAGGTAAAGTAACAAATAGACCTCCAGGAGAGTATGACATGAGGTTGAAAACTCTGGATAAAGCTAGTAAATGGACTTTGAGTTAAGACTTTTGTTTTTTCAGACATCCAACAATTCATTCATGTTCAACGTCCAGCCTCCAAACACCAGTGTTGCTGCTTTATTGGCAGGAAAATGCACACCGAATACAGCAAAGGCACATTCATAAACGACGGCCCCAGTCCCTTACTAACACCTAAAAATAACACACAGCCAAGGATGGATGAATAACAAACGCACACACACACAAATACATAAATGCGCACAATTTCACAGTGCCGGCATGCACGAGTGAACACAAACACACATGATGTTGCTCAGTAAATCAAACATGGCAACTGATCGAAAGGAAGTGGAAGACTTAAATTCCCTTCTGATGGGGCCTGTAGGTTTGCATCCCTTTATAAAGCGCCATGATTAACACACACAAACACACAAAATGCTGTAGTTTCCAATGCTATTATTGCACCCAAGTTCAAAAGCAACACAAAGAGCGAAAAGAGACCCATATTAGCTCCAAAAAAAAAAAAAATAATCTAGTGTAAATGTCATTATGTGCTGTGTGTACAAGTCGCCAAAGAATGAACACACACACACACACACACACACACACACACACACACTGCTTGGCATATGTTTATGGAAGACATAAAAGTGTGTGTGCTTGGCATTAGTACAATGCTTTCTATACAAATTAGTCTCTTTCTAGGCAACTGGGCAAACAAAACTATATACTTTATGGCAGTTGCCTGATTGAGGCATTATGCCCCTCCTTAAGACCCAGTTATTTATACATGAAGAGTAGAAAATGCTCGGGCAACAGGATAATGAAAGTGGAGAAATGGGTTGCCATGTTTAGACAACATCCCCCCCGTTTAAAATCCCAAACACTCACTGTGCTTTCAGGCGTTAAGAAGAGGGGATACGGTTATCAGATCTGAGCATTCAAGTGTTCACAGGTTGTATGTTAAGAGGGGAAAAGGTTGCCATGTTGCGTGCGTATCCCCCTTCATTAGACAATACTGGAGGAACATTCTGTTCATTCGTCACTAATACCTATTAGACCTAATGTTGATTTCAGTGCTTTTCTAGCTGTAATATGAAATCATCCTCTCTGATGTACATTCAATAAATTCGTTCATTGTGCCACAGTGAAGGAGAGCAATGTGGAAGACATTAAAAGTCGTATGGGGCAAGGAGAAACTAAATAAACGGGGATGAGACCAGCCACTTAGATTTTAGGAAAGGGAAATGGGAAGATTGTGGTACAAAGAATAAAATCTATCAAAATGGAGGTCCTACAAAAACAAAAAACAAAAAAGAGACGTCATAGATTCTAGGAATCTACTGTTCATCACAGCCAAAATTAACATGTTCCCACCCTGTACAGCTACCAATATGTCTACAGCATCCAGTAACTGGAACTGAAGAAGAGAAACTCACTGTTCTTCCTAGTTTTTCTCCTTGCCACGTCATCTTAATGTGAACGTTTGCTTTTAGAGTCTGAACTGCTTGTCATTTATTTTGCTATTTTCTTAGCTGGTACCACGTAATTCCTTGTTATTCTACTTTTATTTGCTCTACTTTCTTGTTCTCCACAGGTCACAAATCTCACAAATAGACCGATAAGATAACAGAGAGCTTCTTTCTCTTCTTGTCTTCAGCTAATCAGACTACTCGGTTTAGAGACTGGGCAGGAAGTAACCAACAGGATGAGCTTAGTTGAGGCCTGATAACCTGCCAGTGTTTCAGTCCGACAGATGAAGTTCAAGTGCAACCCGCGCTGCCAGAAACGCGTGTTGTAGCCTCAACAGTTATGCTTGGTAGTCCGGGAAAACAGTGGCTTAGGTCAACCAGTGAAATCAAACGGTGTGACCTTGTTTATCCAATGAGCTTGTTGCAGGTTTACACTGGTTGTTGTTGGGCGTTGAAGATGACCGATGGGAACTGTCTGCAGTTGTGGGAAGTTCAGTGGAGTCCAGCGAAGTTAAGGTGCATGGATCAGCCAATAGTTGCAGGGTTGAAACAGATCGATGGGAGTCTGCTTTTCATCAGGGCTGCGTTGATGGTTGAATTCAGCCAATTGAAGATGTGTGGCTTCAGGCCTCCTGGCCAATCAGGCGGCCCGCTCTAGGCGTGGTGCTGTGCGATGAGGTTGCGTAGCTGTTTGATGATGGTGTCGATGAGTTTCTGTCGGTCTCTGTCCGTCTTCCTGAACTGGGCAAAGACGTTGTTTTTTCTGCTCGTCTCCCTCATCCTGGAGATAAAGAGACGAAAAGAAAGGACAGGTGATGAAACAGAGGATGTGAAGGGATGTAACAAAGCAGCAGAAAGGAGGAGGGAGAAGATGGGATTATGAAAAAGAAGAAATTAAAGAGGATAAAGACAAAAAAAGTGGCCTGTTTTAGTATTTCATTTCACATTCTCTACGTTTAAAATGCTATAAGTATAACAATACGCACTGAGTAGGTCATTTGATGCATTCAAGAAAACACACAAGTGCATAATTGTACGAGCATGCTCAGTAGAGACACACACATCTAGCTGCAGTCACCTGTTTAATGGTTTTTGGTTCATCTGATCAGATTATTTTGTTTTGTTTCTGTTCAAGCCGAGCAAGTTGAACATGGACACTGATGGTTGAGAATTGGATTTCTATTATCTATGAATAATGAAAATTAAGATGGGGTATGACAAAAAAAAGTTCTTAACTTCTTCCTACCCCTTTTGAACATGAACAATATTATTTGGGTTGCTTATGATCTTGTTTGTTTTTCTTTTTTTATTGCTTATAAGTTTGACATTTTATTTTAAAATGTTAAAAAAAAATTGACTAAATAAAAAAAGAACGTTTTTAAGGAGTGCTCAGTGTCACATGAGACAGTGTGTGTGTTTTGATGCAGAACGCTGCACTGTTATGGACCTCCAGGAAGTTCAGGGAGCCAGCAGACCAGACAAGCCCCAGCAGGGTGCTTCCTCCTGGGCACAGACAGACCACCGGGCCTGGGCCCTCTGGTGCACTGGAGAGGAAACACTGACCCTGAAGGACGCTCGACTGGATTGTACTGAACAATGGATGAGCATGTACAGTATCTGTGTGAGAACTTTCACAGGACGTAATCCATAAAACTCCAGATTAAAACTTTTGGTTGCGTGTATGTGCGTTTTTTTTTTGTCATTATCTCCAGCGTTGTTGGAGCGATAACATTATCGTTCATGATGATAGAAATCAGTTTCATCACAACACAAGTTTATTTTTGTTATTTGTGATGAGGATGTGGGCGCTTTTAACCACCCTGAAGTATTATTACACACCCAAGATTATTTCTCGTTCTTGTATGTACACGCTTTAGTATTTGTCTAGAAGTCTGTATACATGCCAGAATCCAACACACACACACACACACACACACACACACACACACACACACACACGATACTCACGGCTTAAATAACCTGTCAAAACATGACAGAGAGGACAGACAGGAGACAGAAAGAGCAGTTGAGATGGAGGTAAAGATGGATGGAGCTTTCAAAAGTCAAGTACTACAATGACTGCTGAAAATAATTGTGATTTCCCCTCCCCCCCCCCCCATATGCTTATTTGCTTTCTTTGCCATGAAAAGATGGGAAGATTGATTTTAAATGAATGTCTGTGTGTAAAGCATTAAGCTGGAGTCAGGTGGTAGTTAGCTAGTAGCTAGTAGTAGTAAAGACTAAAGACCGAAAACGGAGAAGGAAGCTCGCTTTTCAAAGAGACAAAAAATTGTATTCCTCTAAAGCGGACCAATAAGCAGGTAATTTCTTGTTTGTTCAATTTTTACCCAATCAATCTTTCTCCAGAATTTTAGACTCTACCATTAATTAGTGAGGTTTAGAGAACTCTGACTTAAGAGTATTTTTGACATTTGGATAGAGCCATCTAGAAGTTTCTGCCTGTTTCTTAGTCTTTAAAGGGTAACTATCTGGACTACCCTATTTTTCTATGTTTGTGTGTCTAAGTAACTGATGGGAACAACAACCTTTGACATTGGTCCAGTATTAAGAGAGATCGCTGCAGTCGGCAGCGGCGAAACAAGCTACAATGTAGGTTAATAGTGCAATTGTGCAGTTTGTGTTTACGTTCACAAAAGTGTCCGTTTTGCCACTGACGGGCTTTTTTTAAGATTATTTTTTTGAGCTTTTCATGGCTTAAGGAGGTCGACCTTTCTGTTAAAAAGTAAGATCCTTTCTTTAAACATAAAAACATCCGTGAAAAGCCACCCGGCTCTAATCTAGTAATTTTAGCATCGTAAAATACACTTCATTTATAGTCGACAGAAACTAAGTAGTTTTGGGTTGTCTATCCACTTTTCTAACCATCGCAACTCTAGTTTTGGTTGAAATAAACACACAGTTTACCGATTTACATATGAAAATATGTTGGCTCTATACACGCTAAAAGTATTATTTTTTTAAATGGAGTCTGGTGGGTTTAGCGCTAGCGACTTCAGAGCTGTTTCTGGTTAAACAGAAAGGTCTCAAAGAGGTTTTAAAGTTCTATCTCTGTAGGGATCCTTTCCATTATGTTGTCAGACACTTAGAATATTAATCTGAATCTGTCAGTGGCAAAAACAGCCCTTATAGTGGACCAAATGGATGATGCACATTTGCCCCATAGGGTTACATTGCAGCACGGTCTGTGGCTGCCGGTTACAGTGCTTACGCTTAATACTAGACCAATGTCAAAGATTGTTGTTCCAGGTTGAAAAAAACAATAGTTACCCTTTAAGCTAACCACATCCTTGCTTTAGCTCCGTACTTAAGGCACAGACATGAGAGTAATATTTATTTCCTCTTCTAACTCTCTAAAAGAAAGCCAATTAGCATATTTCGGGGAAAAAAAGGTTGAACACAATTCTTTTAACATAAAGCATATTGAGTTTATATGTAATGAAATGTGCTATATAAATAAAATTGACCTGCCTTGCCTTTACATTGTGTGTTTTGTCCAAAACCTAAAGATATTCACTTTTTCAGTTATATAAAACAGGAAAAAAAATGGAACCAGAGGATGTTTTTGCAGTTTTGTCAATAATCGGTTATCAAAATTGTTGAAGAATGTTCTGTTGGTCAAATAGCTGATTTACTGCCCCAGCCCTGTTTTAATGGATTAAAAGGAGGAAATAAGGTGCGAAGGAACAGATGGGCCAGATAAACCAGAATGAGGAAAGCGTGGAAAAACAGTAGACGTGTGGATTAATGAAGGGCTTCTCACTTCTCTAGCAGGGCCAGTGCCGTGTGCGGGCTGACTCTCAGGTATTTGCAGGTTGGTTTTCCGTAGTCAGCCAGGTAGGTTGTCCAATCCCACTGGGTGAACAGTTCCAGTAACTAGATGAAGGAAGAAAAGTAAAGAGAGAGAGAGAGAGAGAGAGAGAGAGAGAGAGAGAGAGAGAGAGAGAGAGAGAGAGAGAGAGAGAGAGAGAGAGATTGATTTATGATAGGCTGTTGACTCATAGAAACACCCCCATTTTGGGGAGATTCAGTTATCCGTTAAGCCGTGAGAACATAAACACCAACATCATCCGGCGCACCGTTGGCTCCGACGACCCACGCTAACACACGTTGAGTAAGATTTGGTAGCCAGTTTACAAACCGGAACATCTGAATTTGTAGCAGCTTCAAAGCTGATGAGTAATGGTAGGGGATGTGAAATGCTGAGACAAGATCTTGTCAGTTGTGTGAAGGACATGAAACTATGACGTGATTAGGCCGCACGATATGAAGGAAAATATGCGACGACGCTGCTGAATATCGCAATAACAATAATACTTGCGATAAATAAACAGATGTTAAGTCTTTACCAGCTACGTTTTAATGATGAAACCCAAAGATCATTAGTTTATCACCAGTTACTAAAAACTTTGGAAAAACTGTACACACCAACTCTCCAGATTTACAAATAGCGACCCTGATGTTTGTGTTAACTTCATAATAGCACTTAACAGATGTCCCCGAAATCTACTCTATTGCTCAATTTCGGGCATTTTTGACCTGGGCATATTCAGGTAAACACAAACAGAAATGGAACAGAGGAGAGAAAGAGAAAAAAGTGATTGAGCCTGAAGAAGGTGGGGGGGCGTGTAGTCTTCCTCTAAATGTCCCACATTTGTTGCGCACACGTGTGTGTGTGTGTGTGTGTGTGTGTGTGTGTGTGTGTGTTTGTGCCCTACACATACACGCACACGCTCGCAGACAGGCAAACCTGTAAGCCTTCAGACATTCACACACTGTCTCTCCATCTCTGTCTGTAAAACACACACACACATACACGAGAGCAGGGAGCCCCAGTGAACTCTGGGTAACACCAAACACATAGAGATCCAGAGAGAGAAACCATATGTGAGCGAGGGATGAGAGAAGAGGAGGAGAGGGAGGGAGAGCAAAACCACATGTGGGGGAGAAAATGAGAGAGAGAGAGAGAGAGAGAGAGAGAGAGAGAGAGAGAGAGAGAGAGTAAAGATGGAAAGAGACACAGATGGCGAGAAATGGATAACAGCGCAGAGAGAGACGGGGCAAAGGAAGGGCAGATGAAGATGGATAGATAAGAGCGAGAGAAGGGGACGGACGAGTGTGGCAGCGGGCAAACAGGAAGGAGCAAAGGGAGGACAGAAGCCGTGGCCGACACGCTTTTAAATGTTGGAGAGGAATGACAGGATAAAGGAAGGTGCAAATTTTGTCATGTCATTTCATTCTTTTATTAGTATTAGAAAATTGCTGTGTTGTCCTACTGACTCAGCTGTCTGACCTGCAGCACATTTGGTTGTTGAACAGGAAACAGAAGGAGGGTCTATTTACTCCACCAATTGGGACGCATTGGATTTGTGGCACATTAGGAGTGAGCTGAACTTGAAAAAGAGCCTCACAAATCTTTTGTGTCAGCTTTTATAGACGGCCGACAGGCAAACCATTTGATTCTTGACTTTACTGTCGTGTTGGTGAAATCTGTATTGCAGTCGCTGTTACACAAAAACCCTCAATAAGAGTGACAGTCCAGTTCAAATCTAAAGTTCATGGAGAGTATTGATACTGAGGCTACGTTCACACCTTAATGCTTAATTCGGATTTTTTTGCTCAGATCTGATTTTTTGTTTGGCTGTTCACATTACCTTTCAAAATGTGGCCTATATCAGATTCCAGGGTGAACTGTTTGCGGTTTCGAACTGACCCGCATGCGCAAAAGAACAATAACAATGACATCAGACGCAGCATGCTGTTGCACTAACATTAGGGAGGTTATGGAGGAAGGAAGCATTTTCACTTTTATTTCAAAATGTTTGTGTAATGGCAGCCGTAACATTAATGTGCTTCTTTAAATTTAGCTTTAAGGCTCTTCACCTTCCTTTGACACTGCAGCCACATTCTCCTGTGTCCCCGTTCTTCCATTTCGTTTTCTATTTTCTTCAAAAACGGAACAGTTACGGTACGATCCTTCTAGTTTTGATTGAATTGAAGTATCTCCCCATACACTAATTAGGTCTCAACACCAAGGGTTGGATATCGTTTGGATTTTTACGATTCCGATGCCGAACCGATACTTTTAAAACGATTCCGATTCCTAAACTGATTCTTGAAAAACTGAAAAATGACATCAAAGAAAGGCTTTTACGTCTGCTTTGGTGAGCCCAGAGGGAAAATATGGCATTTTAAAAGTAGCCTACATTTACAGTAGCTAGCTAATGGTAGACTACAGAGAAAGTGTGATATTTTTACGTCCGTTTCGGAGCAACAGAGGGAAAATATTTCAGTTGACACATTAAGTGGAACCGAAATGAGGAACCGAAATTTGCGTTCTAATCCGGTTCGATTCCTACCGGTTGCGTAGGAATCCCAAAAAACTTGACAACCCCCCCCCCCAATAAAAAAAATAAAAAAAAATCAGATTTGGGCCACTTTTGCCTACGTAGTCTTGCGTTGAGTATCGATACATTAGATCAGGTTCTGGGCAAATACACATAATGACATAGCATAATGCTGTTATGTGCATTTAATTGATCTAGATAAGAACATCAGCTGAACATTTATAATCTTTCACCAATATTGAAGAATTTACCAAGTAACTTAAATTTGTTTGTGGAACAAATCAACTCACAGACATTTTAAAAAGTCTGATTTTGGACCTCCAAATTTCTACTTGTAGTGCTATACATAGTTGTGTTTCTTTTACATCCTGGTTGTCCTGATCTGTTTATCAAATTGTTTTTCCAAATTCGGAACGTTTTAGTGTCTTTCTATGTTCTTATGATGCTGTTGCTGCCTTTTCTATTTATTTTTTATTTTCTTTGGTTTATTCTTGTTTTTGTTATTTCTTTCTTTGTCTTTGTAACAGACTCAACGTCATTGTAAATGAGGGCCGCCCCCTTAATGATCTCTTGAGTATAAATAAAGGTTGAATGAATTTTTCTTAAATCTGCACACACATACATACATTTAGATTTAGGTGTTTGCTTCTGTTGTTATGAGCTAGCACACTATATAATGGCTGAACTCTCAGATCTGGATCCTCACCAATACACATATATATATATATATATATATATATATATATATATATATATATATATATATATATATATATATATATATATATATATATATATACATATATATATTTGCAGGACTTTGTGAAAATTCACTTTCACTTTTAAGACATCCTGCTCGACAACAGACAAGCTACACAACGGTTGAATAAGCACGGTGGAGGTAATGACTCCACACTTACAGAACATGTGCATTTTACTTAAAGGGATTGTTCAGACTTTTTTGAAGTGTGGTTGTATGAGGTACTTATCCTGTTACCTATACTAGATCGCCTGCTGCCCGCAGGCAGGAGTACCGACACTAGCGTTAAAGCCGAGGGACTAAATGACTTAAATGGATGATGTAGATTTGCCCCAATTTAAAGAGTAAAGAGCTCTCAAAGTATCCTTAATGTTTTGTATGTTCACTTTAGCATTATTAAAACGGATGTTTCCTCCAAATCTGGCTTTAGAGTGAGAATACAAGACAAATGTCTAATTTGGACTTCCTGATCTTTTCCTCCATCCCTCCTCCTTCCCTCACTTCCCTTTCTCCCTCTGGCCCTTTCACTTCTGTATACACCTCTCTCTCTCTCCTTTGTCCCCGACTTCACCCTTTGCTCGGCCGAGGTTTGACCCGCTAATCTGCCTGCATCAACAAGTACAAGCACACTCGCACAGGCTGCATGGAAACAGGCTTGCACATAAACAGGTACACACACACACACACACACACACACACACACACACACACACACACACAAATAAAGGCAGTTACATAAAGCATAGACATCATCCGGTTGTGAGGTTACGGGAACTAATCTGTCAGTTCATTAGATACAGATATATGAGAATGCGCGTGTGTGTGTGAGAGCGGGAGGTAAATACAAGGTGCATGCCAGATAAAGATAGATCCTGTAGCTGTCTGTTTCAGAGGAAGTAACTCTCAAAAAGGCGTGTTATCACACACACACACACACACACACACACACACACACACACACAGGTACGGTTCATGAAAAAACATCCGAACCGCCCGGTTCGCTTGTCTCTGTTCGGAGTGTGTGTGCGTCGCACGGTTCGTCAGTACACTGTTAACGTGCACTAACCACTTACTGCCGTAGTGCCCACTTTATACACCTATGTTAAAACACTTACTGGAAACGACGAGGGGGATGAGCGTGACGAACGCAACACATGGCAGCTGATTGGACGAACGCGTCACGTGGTTC
The DNA here is from genome assembly GCF_008315115.2 of Sander lucioperca. Taxonomy (NCBI): domain Eukaryota; kingdom Metazoa; phylum Chordata; class Actinopteri; order Perciformes; family Percidae; genus Sander; species Sander lucioperca. The sequence continues at coordinate 10,043,537 of NC_050189.1, forward strand.
TCGCTGCCCCCGAATTTCAAAACAGACTCTAATGGCGTCTCGTTCTGAATACGATCTCGTATTTTACGAAAATAGTTCACCGAAAAGTGTTTCTAAAAACATTTTAATCCAGAAATAGGCCATACAGTTGCTGAATCTGTCTGCTTTTTTGATTGACAAAGGTCAGTTTAAAAGATTTTCGTCAGATTTTGAGAGGTGCCGAGCCGACCGCTCCTCAGGTGGAGTGTGGAGTGCTGCAGGTCACGTCACATGCAGAAATGTCCAGTGGGAGAGATGAGGAAGGCTGCCTGGAGTTGGAGGATGCTCCAGCGTCGTATATAGTCTGGTGTGTGGGAACATTTTGGATTTCATGTTACCTATGATGACAGCGGAAATAAAACAATAGATAGAACTGCCACTGTATGCATGTATTGTGCAACATGCATTCAATATGCTAATTTTAGCTATATATCATATGCTGAAGTATATTTCTGGAGTGTTAAAGATTAAAAGAAAAAAATAACAAGAACCGTACAGAACCGAAAACCGTGACCCTAAAACCATGATACGCAAGCACGCACACACACACACACACACACACACACACACATGGGAGGCAACAAATGCTCCACAAAAAGAGTAGAGGAGAAAAGACGGAAAAAGGAGGAAGTGAAGGAGAGGTGGAGGAGAGGAGATGGAAAAGAGGACAGCAAAAAAGGATGGAGAGGAAAAAAGGTTTAATAGTGAAAGAGGAGAAGAAGAAAGCTGGAAAAGAAAAAAAGTAGTAAGTGAGTGGAGGAGGAGACGAGAGGAGTTTAGAGGTGATGATAGATAAAGGGGAATAGGAGAAATGAGGAGATTAAAGACAAGGAAGAAAGGAGAAGAAAAGTTAAGGACGAGAGAAGTAGGGTGGGGGGGGAGCGAAATGAAAGGAGATGAGAGGAGGACAGAGAAGAAAGAGAGGAAAAGGGAGAGGAGAGGAAAGAGAAGGCAGAAGGAGAGAGAAGAGGAAATTAGGAAGAGGCGAGATGAGGAGCAGCGAGAGAAGAGCAAGAGAAGGTGAGAGGAAACAAGGAGAAGAAATAGACAGAAAAGGTAAAGGAGAGGAGAGAAAAGAAGAGGTAAGGGAAGAAGAAGGGAAGAAAAGGGAGAAGAGAGAAGGACATTAGGAAGAGGACAGGTGATGACGAGGAGAGGTGAAAGAAGATGAGCAAAGAGAGGGAGGGAGTGGAGGAGAAAAGATAAAAGAAGAGGGAGAGAAGGAGAAGAGGAGAGGTGAGGTGACGAGACGAGAGAAGAGAAAAGCAGAGAAGATCGATGAGGAGAAACTAAAGGAAAAAAGAGAGGGCGGGAAAAGAGGAGAAGAGAATGCAAAGAAGAGTGGTGAGGAGTTGAGAGAACAAGAGACGAGAAAGGAACGGAAAGAGGAGAAAGGAACGGAAAGAGGAGAAGAGACTAGATAAGAAGTAGAGGAGAGAGCACAGGGAGATTTGGGTGAACTTGAGGTCAGTAGGTAAGTTTGGTTGGAGGAGCGATGGAGGGAGAGAGGGAGGAAGGGTAAAAGCAGTAGGACAAGAAGTGCAACAATAAGGGAGGACAGGGGGAGGAGGAGGAGGAGGAGGAGGAGAGGCAGATAAGACCGATGAAAATGGAAAAGAGAAGTGAAAGAAAAACAGAAAAGGGAGAGCATGGGCCTTCCAAAAAACGAGCCACACGAGCCAGCAGGTCCTCTTGGCGCACACACACACACACACACACACACACACACACACACCTGACCCCCAATTCACCCTAAACACACACACACACACACACACACACACACACACACACACAAACGGAGAGAAAACGGCAGGTCTCTCTCCTCACCTCTCGCTGAACTTCTCCCTCCGTCTCGCTCCCCCTCTCTCACCTCGCCATGACCTCACCCATGCTATCGCTCCTGTCTCTCTCACACTCTCACACACACACACACACACACACACACACACACACACACACACACACACACAAATTGCTTCCTCTTATTCTTCTTCTGGGGGGGGGGGGGGGAACGACGAGCAGAAAAACAAAGTGACGTGTTACCCTCACATTTCTTGTTTGTTTTCTCTCGTTTCTCCTCAGCTAATGGAGTTCTCTCTCCCTCCCTCCCTCCGTCTCTTCTTCTCCCCCCCGTTCCACCCCTCCCTCCCTTCTCCCTTTTCTCTCTCTCCCTTAAAATTCTATCTTCCTTCCACCATTTGGTGTTTTCATCCCTCTTTATTTTACCCTCATTTTATTTGTTCATTTTCTCATCTTCTCCATGTCAACTTCACGCCTTTTCATTTCTCAATCCTTCCTTTCTTTCTTCCCCTCGCTGCACTCCCCATACCTCTTGCTCTCCTCTTCTCTTCCTCCTCTATATCGCCCTCCTTTTTTTTTTTGTGCAAATTTCCTCTTTTCATCAACTTGACTCCTTTTTCATACGCCTCCATTTATCCCTCTTCTCCCTGTCCTACATCTCTTCCTCTCATTTTACCTCCTCTACCTCTATTTTATTTTCTTTCTTTCAACTTTTCCCCCCTCCGTTATGACTCTTGCTCTCCTTGTCTTCCCCCCCCCCCTCCTTCCCCCTTCTATCTCCTCAGCCCTTTAAACTTTGCACTCTCCTCATTCTGTCCATCAACTTTACTCCAGTTTCCATCCCTCCATCATCCTTTCCCCACTGTAATTTCATACTCCCTCCTATTCTCTCTTCTCCCTCTCCATGTCTTCCCTTTTTTATACCTCCTCCTTTCTCCCCCTCTATCCCGTTTTTCATTCTCTCTATTTCAACTTTATTCCTTCTTTAATAAGTCTCTCCCTTTCTATCTCTTGCTGCACTCCCCCTCCATCTTGCTCTCCTCTCTTTCCCTCTTTTATTTCTACTCTTCTCTCATCCTCTCCATGTCAACATGACTCCTTCCTCCCCTCTATCTCTATCTGAACTCCCCTCCCCTTCCTTCTCCTTTCTTTCTCCTTTTCGAGTCAACTTTACTCCCGCATCTTTCCATCTCTCCTTTCTTTCCCTCCCTCAGCATCTTGCTCTCCTGTCCTCCTCCCTCGCAGTGTTTAGTACTTAGACTTGTTAATGGTTATTCCGGCTGTGGGCAGGATTTATTTGTTTGGGACCGCCGGGGAATTGCCGTGTTCCCATTCCTAATGGACAAACGTTAGGGTCACCCAGAATTCATCATGTTTACACACACACACACACACACACACACACACACAGTGATTATGTAATGTTTCTGCTATGAAGCAAAGAAATTTGTTACCCAACACTGTAAAACCAGACCATTTATCTCTGCAGGAAAACGGTGGAAAATGTCATTTCATAATTTAGATTAAGTAACAATTTCAAACTCTCTTCACCTGCATACTTTCACACTTCTTTTGGTTACACTTTACTTGAAGGTATCTACATAAGAGTGACATGACACTGTCATGACACAGTCATGACACATGAACCCTAAGCCTAAGTCATGACAAAAACCGAATGACACTTAATGACAGAAGCTTCTCTTGTTTATAATGTTTATGACACGTTCATGACAGTGTCATGTCACTCTTATGTAGATACCTTCAAGTAAAGTGTAACCCTTCTTTTTACGCTCCATCATCATGTCTCCCTCCCTCCATTCACCCACTCTTCTCACAGCTGTCTGAGCTGTCCATCTCCTCCTAAATTTGACAGGCTCGGGGTCAAAGATCAGTAAAAGTAGGGAAAGTGGATTTGATTGTTATCAAGAAAAGCAGCCATTTAGGCAGCCGTGCACCTCTGCGGTCCATGCTTTCCAAAATCTACGTTCCTTCCTCCATCCATCAATCAATCATCCATCGATCTATCTATCTATCTATCTATGGCACTTTCCAGAGATCACTCCTTACTTTGTCCAGGCATGGTGGCACTACTGCTCATGAAAATCAGAACATTTCTTTATGCCAAACAAAGCTGTTGAAACACAGAACAGCCAAATCCAACGACGGAGCTGACAGAAAATATAAAGCTTTCCTGGCAGAGTCAACATGTCTCTCTTTGAAAGTGGGAAAAGTAAGTTTCAAAATTGACAAGCCATGCAGTTAATGTCTTGACCTCAACCTAGGATACTGGTACCATATGAAACTGGATAACCTAGGGAATCCATTGGTACCAACCACGTCATCATCGCTTGTCGGGAAGGGCTAAAGGCTAAATATTGCTCCAAATTTTGGACAATTTCTAGTGGTCAAAAATGGTTATATTTTGCACCAAATCTGTGTAACAAAATGGTATCAAATCCCAAAACTGCTGCAACAACTGAGATAAAAGAGCATGAGAATGACCATCATATTTTTTTAAAGCCCTTATGCACTCTAAACTTAAAAAAAAAAATGGAATAACAGCATAACCGAAACACAATGTTTATTACAGATTTATGACTAGAAAAGGTTCCCAGCGTTGAGAAGAGGTATACCACTTTTATGTGGCATGTGCGGTTGACCTGCTTTCTAACCCTAAAGATCCCCCATCCTAAAAAAAGACCAGTGGTGGAAGAAGTACTCAGATCCTTTACTTAAGTAAAAATACCAACACCATTCTGTAAGATTACTCTGCTACAAGTAAAAGTCCTGCATTGAAAATGTTACTTAAGTAAAAGTATTCAAGAATCATCAGGAAACTGTACTTAAAGTAATAAAAGTAAAAATACTCAATGTAGAAACAAATCCTCCCAGTTTAGAAAGTGTAACCAAACTTTAGAAAGTGTAGTATCCAAACAGTTGTGTGTTTAATGGTCTAATCATTTGTAGGCCGTTATATTGTTGGGTAGTTTAATTTATAATAAAACATTGTATTTTATAAACTACACATGTGTTTTGTGTCCAAAAATCCTAATTTGTAAAGTAACTAGTAACTAAAGTAAAGTAAAAAGTACAATATTTCTCTCTGAGATGTAGCGGAGTAGAAGTAGAAAGTGGCATGAAAAGACTCAAGTAAAGTGCAAGTACCTCAACATGTGTACTTAAGTACAGTGCTGGAGTAAATGTACTGTTGCAATGTTACATTCCACTACTGAAAAAAGACAAAAATGGGTCTACGGCAGGGGAGGGGCGGAGTGGACTCAGTGGAAGAAGTTAAGCGCCTATTGCTTCCAGAGCAGACATGCCACCTTCAAGAGGTCACCAAAAAAAACAGAGAAAGTGCTTCTGACCACCGCCACTGAAGAAAAGGTTTTGCTTTGACACCTGTCCACCATCAGTCATCTCTCCAATCAGAGTTCAAAGGTCACCACCAGCGCACAAAGACCTCAGTGTGACCATGGTCAATCTGCACTATGTTTAAGGTCAGAGAGAGAGAGAGAGAGGGAAAATAATTGTTCGGAGGAGGAACATAAGATGGAGCGTGTTGACACCTGTCCATCACAGTGGTCACCTCTGTCCTTCCCAGTTAAGATTTCACTAAAAGCAGAGAAAGTGGTTTGCAAAATGTACATGAAAGAAAACAGCAACACTTGTCTGTCATCTCTCAACTCCTCCCCTCCCTTCCTGATGCTATCTACATCTTTGTTTCTCCTTGCTTGCATCTTTCAGTCTGTGCCAGATATCCAGGGGTTGAAAGGTCACTTCTTCTTGATAAATTCCGACTAATTGATTATCAGAATTGATGTCACTCAACATACATTTCAGCACTAATACTTTTGTATAAAAATACTCATCACAAACAACCGATCCCACGTGAGAAAGCCCGGTTAGAAACAAGTGTGGTCCGTCTCATCTGCGATTTTACACTTAACCCCAAACTCAGCCCTTAACCCCTGAAAGCAAGAGGTCAAAGGTGAAATTCCGAGGTTATCCGGCGGACACGGACCGGCTATGGTGCTCACAACACCTGCCTCAACTTTTACTTTAGCTTCAACAAACAAACAAACAGTTACTTTCTCACACTTAGTGCTTTATCTTCAGGTTCTTTACTGTATTCTAACAACACTGTACGAGGCCCTCCATTAGTTCCCATAGCTACAACCCACAAACTTGTACCCTGCAGCTTGAACAGTATCACTCCATCTTGAACTATGAATGGAATGAAGTAGGCTTGGATGTTATCGCTTCGCAACAGGGAATTCACTTTTCTTTCTCACCGGAGGGCCAAAACATTAAATGAAAACCAAAAGCTTGTATCTTTATACATCTGCCTGCAGCCTCGTTTCATACGACCGCAGCACGCTGCTGCCAGTAACCACAATACAGCGCAAGCTCCACTGTTATCCCCCTTCAATGTGCATACTGTACTTTATTAATCCACAGTGGGTCCACCGCTCGTCACATGCAGGGTAATAAAATACAGCGAAGAAAAGTTACAATCATGATACTTTATCACTCCCTGTAGGGAAGTTATCGTTTGTGTTGCTCCCCCTCACAGAGAGGTCAAAGGTTGGCTACAGAACAGCACAGCCTGAGCCTGCTCAATGGCACTTCAGCAGGCTAGATGTCATACAGGAGCGTTCTGGATCTGTTATTTAGACATATAGATAGGTTAAAGGGATCTTTCGGATCTTTGAAGCGAGCAGGAGTACAGACAAAGGAGGTAAACAATGTACTGCTGTGGACGGGGGAAGCAGCTAAAAATATTTTGGACCCTAAAAAAATAAACCGATTATCAGTTTAAGTGTACTCTACATTTAGAATATTTTCACCGCTTTACCTTGCTGACAGACAGCCCTTTCCGGCGGGGAACTTTCACCTCATACCTGTCCTGTAACTTCCTGAAGAAGGCTGGACGCCGAAACACATTTAAGTGATGCTTTTAATCTTATTCTAGTTAGAATGTGCCAAATGTAAAGGCATTTTTTTTTTAAGATTATTTGGTAATACTTTACTTGAAGGTATCTACATAAGAGTGACATGACAGTGTCATGAACACATGACACTGTCATGACACATGAACCCTAACTCTAACTTGTCATGACAAAAACCGAATGACACTTAATGACAGAAGTGTTATGTCATAAACGTTTATGTTTATAATGTTTATGACACGTTCGTGACAGTGTAATGTCACTCTTATGTAGATACCTTCAAGTAAAGTGTTACCGATTATTTTTTGGGGGGTATTCCCCTTTATTTGATAGTGACAGTAGATAGACAGGAAAGGGGGAGAGGAGAGAGAGAGAGGGAGACAGAGAGAGAGAGAGAGAGAGAGAGAGAAAGAGAGAGAAAGAGAGAGAGAGGATGACATGCTGCAAAGGGCCGCAGGTCGGATTCGAACCCGGGCCGCTGCAAAGGACTCAGCCTACATGGGGCGCACACTCTACTGGGTGAGCTAGAGATCGCCCCTAAAGACGAGTTCCTTAGATTTCTTTCTTGATCCTCAGGGAACTGGAGCCGTTATCTCTGCTCTCTTCAAAGCCACCAGACTCCTTTGACAAAAACAGTGATTTTACCTCGCAGAACACGGGAGTTGCTGGTCTACTGCTGCCTTGATTGGTTAGTTTAGTTTGTGCTATTGTGTGACTTTGGCATTTTAAAGGGTTAGTTTGGATTCACCAAAGTCACACAATAACACAGCGCTGTACATGGTCATGGCCATCGGACAATACGTTTGGGTATGGGCATATCTGTAGCAGAAGCGTTAAAGTGAGATTGGTGCATCCCTAGTTACTTTTCACCGACACCATAAAGTCTCTGCGCACTGTATAAAAAAAGTCACCGAACACTATTTGAAAAGAGTGAATGAGAACCTGGCTCTAAAACTACGTAGTTACATCCTCTCTGAACTCTTAGCTACCTTACTTGCATAACTAACTTGTTCTCTTTCTTCTGCTTTGTCTCTTCCTTTCTCACTCTCTTCTAACCCATCTTTGTCACACATGCTCTTTTGTCTCTCACCTCCTTCCCTTCCCTTCCCTCCCCTCTCTCTCTCTTCCTCAGCAGTGACAGAAAAGTTGTGCGTCCCCTTAAAAAAAAGTGACAGGGCTGAAATGGAATGGAGAAAAACAAAACAAAATTGGGAATAGAGTGCCGGTGGTTCAACCAGGGGTCTGTGCTGTCAATTAGACACTACACAGATGGAGAGCGGGCGAGTGAGAGACATAGACGGACAGAGATGGATTGGGAGAGAGAGAGAGAGAGAGAATTAGAGGAGGTAAATGAGAGGGAAGAGAGAAAACTCAAAAAGAATGATTGGGGAAATATTACAGGACTGCAGGAGAAAAAAAGGGAAAGGAGGGAGTGAAGGAGGTCAGGCTGAGGGTAACTAGATGTTACGGAGGAGGAAGAACGAGTGAGTCAGGAACGGGGAGACGATAAACGAGTGCAGGCTGAAGTCAGAGGGGCCTGCTGGGAGCTGCTCTGTGCGCTGATAAAGCAAATAAAGACAGAATACTCCAAAACAAACAGGGCAAGAAAAACAGCTCTGCTCGGAGCTCAATTTAAATCCAAGCACTTTTTAAGAAAAGGTCAATTTGGCTTCGGCCACTTTTTTTTAAGTCAATTTGGGTCCAGACACTTTTTAGAGGTTAATTCTGGGCCGGGAGTTCATTTTGGGTTCATCCACTTTTCAGACTTCACTTTGGTAAAAGCTTTAACCGCTATGGTCTGATTTTGATTACATTCCTTTGCAAAAAAAAGGCAAATTAGATTAAATCTTTTTTGTGTCATTATTTTGGATCAAACAACATTTTTTTATGTGCATTCAATTACTTTTTAACTTAATTTAGGTCAACGTTTTCTGGGCACTTTTTAAATGTCAATAAAGACTCAACCACTGATTTAAGAACTCAAATCCGCCCCTCCCAACATTTGCTGAAAAAGACGAGAAATGAACAATCAATCAACAAAAGGACTGTTTTTACCTCCGACAAGGAAGTTAATGTTTTCTGTTCTGTCTGTCAGCAGGATTACGGAGAAACTACCGGCCAGAATTTCATGAAACTTGGTGGAAGGGTGTAGAATGGAGTGGATCCGAATCACAGGGCAGATACACACATCATTTTTCACTTTCGGTAACTTTTGGCAAAGATCTGCGCTATCAAGGGGGTAAGAGAGCATCTGGAAAGCGTACCCCCTATGGGGAGATTCTGAGGCTAACAAGCCATCACCTTCTGCTAGCATTCCATTGACTCCCATTCATTTTTGGCGTCACTTTGACAGCGAATAACTTTACATCTGAAGTGTTTAAAGTCTCTATTTGTCCATTGTTTATTTCTAAAGAAACACGACAATGTATAAAAGGCTCCATTACCTTGTATCTCACGTTATAGCCCCCCCATGGTTAGGGCTAACGATTGGGGCTAACGATTGTGTCATAACTACCCGACTTTTTGTCGCACAGTAGATAAATTACCGTCTAGTCAGGAGAAGCTCGCAGGCAATTGGGGAATACAGTCAAGGGAGAAGCCCATAGAGAGTCCATGAACAAAATATTTAAGCAACGTTTTGTTCCTGCTCCTACGCTCATGGACAGCTCCTACTCACGCTCTCCGTCTCTGCAAGATTGGGAATGATTGAGATTTCTCTTGGCACAGCTACCAGAAGACTTACAACTTTCAGACAGGTTGCTCACATCACATCTACGTCGTCAAGCTCAGTTTGAGGCTGTGCAGCAACGCTCAGCCATCACCGGAAAAGTGCTTCTAATTGACTTCGCTGGTCTCCATCGAAGTCTATGGCGTCGCTGTGTCCATTTCTTTTACCGTCTATGTGCACTATGCGAGTGCCCTTCTAGTTTTTTACAATTGCTTAGCTTTAAAAGGGCCACAAGCCAAAAAAAGGTTGGTTGAATCTCAGATACGCACACATTAAAGAACCAGCGTGTAGGATTTAGTGGCAACTAGCAGTGAGGTCGCAGATGGTAACCAACTGAATACCCCTTCTTTTCCAAGCATGTAGGAGAACCTACAGTGGCCTTCAGGTAACGTAAAAACGCAAAAGGCCCTCTCTACAGTCAGTGTTTGGTTTGTGCGTTCTGGGCTACTGTAAAAACATGGTGTTGCAACACGTAGATGCAGATATGAAGGGCTCACTTGAACGAACACACAACAATTCTTCATTTTAAGTAATTACAAAGGAATTAAAAATTATGAATTTTATATTCCATTTGTGCCAATAGATCCCCCTAAATACCCAACACCGCTACTGCTCCTTTAAGTAAAAATCCAAATACATCTGTGGCCCCAAACTGCGCTTCAAATAATTATTTATCCACTGCAGGCTAAAAATCTAATTTGCAGCCACAGAAAAATGAGACACTGAAGTTTTTCACAACATTTTCACTTCAGCTTGAAATGAAACACATCTCTCACTCTCTCTCCGTCTCCTCCACAACCCCAAAACAGGAAACAGTTGAAAGGTGAGAGCTGTTTAAGAGTCTCAGCTTTTTTGGTTTGACCATGGAATGACCGCAAAGTCACTCACTCACTCACTCTCACACACACACACACACACACACACAGGAAGGGGTGTAGATGCAGGTCGTATCGGGGAGACTGACGGAGAGGTCAAGACTGATAACAGAACAATGACCTGACCCCGGTCACTGCACGGTCACTGTATATGTGTGTGTGTGTGTGTGTGTGTGTGTGTGTGTGTGTGTGTTGTGTAAAAGTATGTATGACTGACGGTCATTATTTTGTATGACAGAAGACGTGATGCATGTCTGAGAGAGGAAGATGTGTTCGTCTGTTTGATTACATGAGTCAAAGATATTTATGAATGTGTGTGAGAGATCAATGTGCGAGAGTGACTTTGAACTACCTTGACCCCCACCCCCGCCAATTCCTGACCACTACTTGACCATTGGTCGGAAATAGCGAACCGCCGCTCCCTATCCCGTCCAATCAGGTCGCTGAATGGTCATGTTGCCGTGACCACTGCCTGACCTGCTGTCACGCCGATAAGGCCGGCCACAGACAGGACAGGAAGTTGAGACAGGGGCCGAGAAACACAAACACACACACACACACACACACACACACACACCTCTCCCACACAAGTAATAGCTTGAACTGATAAATCCGCAGATATGGACGCGCTCATTTTTTGCAGCGACTTTATTTTGTTGCTGTGTTATCTTGAGAACAGCAGGATCACTGACCGCTTTATTACACTAGACACAGACCCTGCTGTGCATGTGAAGCGGACAGGTGTGTGTGTGTGTGTGTGTGTGTGTGTGTGTGTGTGTGTGTGTGTGTATAGGTATCCGACAAACAGTATTTGTGGAAGAATGTGCATGTGTGATCAGATAAGATGTTTTGGGGGTCAGACGGTGAGTTCTCACCCCTCCCTGGCACCAATACTTATCCCACTGACCTTACACTGCACCCATTTTAAGTTGTGTATGTGTGTGTGTGTGTGTGTGTGTGTGTGTGTGTGTGTGTGTGTGTGTCTGTGTGCATAAACCCTCGTTTTGTGCTCTGTCTGTTTGACGGAGACATCAGCCTCCGTGACGCCTAGTAATCACACTTTAAGGGGAAGAGGAAGAAGTAGAAATTAGAGGAAGAGGAGAGAGATGAGAATATAGGAGAGGCAGATGGGGGGGGTGAGGGGGCAGACTAAAGCTTAGACATGAAGTACAATTCATAAAAGAAATATTCTACACCAAGATATAAAAGAAAGTCAAGGGCAAGTCAACCTTTTCTTTTCCTCTCTACTACATGTACATGTACTATTATTATTATTATTATTATTATTATTATTATAGCCACTTTAAATGAAGGGAATCAACAGCTCATTTGCATTTTCTCCCCATTTTCTTTTACTTTTGAGGACACAAATTTGGTGATAAATTGGCTTTTTTTCTCCTTTCTATCTTCATTCTTATTTGATATGCATTTGTGTGCACATACTGTGCTGTTATGAAGTATATGAAACCACTGAAAGATATTGTTTCTACCGTTTTTGTTAGGATCACCATGTGCACACAAAACGGTACTATCCAGTGCAACATTAATCAGAGCACTCCATGATTTGTTACATCACGAAGGAGTTAACTACAACACCGGCGACAGTTTCAAGTTACTATTTTACAATAAAAAGGTCGCCAAGTAGAGTTTGAACTCTATTAGGTCACACGGGAAACATGAGGAGAGAAATAGGCCGACGGGACACAGTAAGAATCCTTGGCCAGATCTGAAGCCGGGACGTCGCCGCGGTTGCATAGTTACATGGTACGTCTCTCAGACTGCTCGGCCACCGGGATGCTTCACGCACCAACATTTCTATGAGTGTGTTTGTGGAGGGCGGACAAAAGCAAAGTTTTTAGAGCAGTTTTGTGTTTCTACGCCCCGAAAGTTAGTGCGCACGAGTGTCCACGAAAAGCAAACCAAAAAGCGTTTCTGCGAAGTGTTTGCATCCGTGTTTATGTGCGTGTCCAACCGTTGTTTGTGTGTGTGTGTCTCTCTCTCTCTCTCTCCCGCTCTTCCAATAGATCGGCGGGCGAGCATTTAGATGTCTGTCTGCTGCTCATCCTCCCATTTGCCCTCTTTCTTCTCCGCTCATCCCGCTCTTTCACCCCGCTCTACTTCTCTATTCATCCCCCCTTCTGTGACCGGTCAAACGGATGAAGGGAAGTGTCAGCCTCCCGAGGAGAAAGAGAGTGAGGGAGGGAGGGAGAGACATGGGAGGGAGAGAGAGACCACCCTGTACGTCCATTTTACCCGCCGTATCACTTTCACCTGACTGCACTCTTTCACTCGCTATCCCTCGCTTTTTTGCTCCGCTCCGTCAACATTTTCACACATTCATGTCTTGTTTTTCTCGCTCTCTGGCCAGAACGCTTTCTCTTTTTTTGGTTTCCATCTCCTCCTGTCATCTTCCTTTCGATCGCGCCCTAGTGTTGCCTATTAACTTTTCTCCCTCATTTTACGCCGCTCTGTTCAGATTTTGCACTTCGGCCATCTCCGTCTTTCCTCCCCTACATTTATCTGCTTTCCGTACACCTCTGCACTCGTCTCTGTCCTCTCTTTCCCATCTGTCTGAGTCTGGCTGCTGACTAGGGTTGGGCATCGTTTTGATTCTAACAATCCTGATTCCAAATTCCGATTATTCCTTTCGCTTCCGTTTGTTATCGATTCTGATTCTTTGAGGGGTGGAGTGTAAATGGGTCACATGCTTATTTCACAGATAAGAGTAAAGTTTTGCCTTGTCCAGTGGTGATTTAAGGTTTATCGGGCTTTTTCAGCGTAAAATAAAGCCAGACTTTAGAGCGCCGCGTACTGTGCTCCACGGCTGCAACACAACACGCGCCTGGAAGTACGGTGTACGCGCCAAAAACCAAAACTTTGCGCGTGTTAAATTTGGAACAGATGATCGGATTCAAAACCAAACTTCCAAATGATTCCAATGAGAAAAAAGATTCCATTGGAATCGTAAATTTCTGGTCTAGCGTACACGCTGGCCTCCGATCGACCCTGACACACGTACGTACAAGTTCATCCCTGTCTTGTCAGCAGTCCTTTTCCTGAACCTGACCTGTGACACAAAAACACCCACGCGCTGCAGCTGTCCCTCTGTGACCACAGTCCTCAGGAATGCGACGGTAGCAGATTTTTCTGTCTCCCTCCATCTCTCTGACCTCGTCCATCTCTTCCTGTGCTGTCTACTGTCCCTATTTCACTCCTTTTTCCCCCCCTCAAAACTTTTTTTCTCTATTTCCCCCACGCTTTCTAACTTCCCTATCCCCTCCCTTTACATCTCCACATCCCTCCACGTGTAATTTGTAATTTATTTAATTTGAACAGGGACAGTGCACAAAAAACATTAATAGATGTCTTGTGCCAGGTTGTCGCAAATTGCTAGTTTCCGCCCGTAGTCCCTGGGGCAAGTAGATGGCGCAATAAAAAACAAAGTATTTACAGTATACAATACAGATACATAAAGTAGGGATGCACCGATCAGACTTTTTCAGTAGCGATGCCTGGGCTTTGTGTATCTGTCGATACCTGATACCGATCCGATACCGTTGTTGAATTAATAATACACTGTATACCTTCCACCTTATACCTTCCTTCCACCATGTGGAAGAGACTAAAGGCACCAGACTTTCCTAACTAAACATTACTTTCCTAACTACGACAAAATAACAGATGTAATGTATTAAATTCTTATTTATTTGTACACTCAACTCTTCCAGCATGCGACACATGTGCAACAGAGGGGAAAAAAAACTAACAAAACTGGAACTGGACTGTTAATTTTTCCGATCCCTGATCCAGCTATTTTGTCAATATCGGGACCGATATCCGATCTTAATATCGGATTGGTGCACCCCTAATATAAAGTCATAAAAATCTACAGACATTATTGTCCCCCTATCCCACCCCATAAACACACAGTAATTTAGCACATCAATTCACTGGTGGGAGCAAGTCTGCTTTGTTAACAACCAATGCTTTGCTAAGCGTGAGAATGAGTGCAAGTTAGTGCACGAAATGAGCTCTGTAGGAAGAGTATTCCACTGATTTATAGCCACAAAGGAGTGGGTGAACATTTCAGGTCAACTTGGCTGAAGACAAACTCTGGATCAAACCTCGGGGAAATAAATCAACGCTGACAGACTACAAGCTTAGCAGGAGCTGAAATTAAACTCCCATTCATCCTAATTTCAAGACAGAAACTAACTTTTGGCAGGTAGACGGAGGAGAATTACAGCAATATATTGCAAACTTGATATCATCGACTTTAAGTCAACTGCTTAATAAAGAACGTGCGCGTAAACAAAGAGTATCATTTTCTTTCAGTGGGAGTCAACTGAAAGGAAGCGAGACGCGTTAAGTAGCATGTGCACTCAAGTCGGGAACAATGAAGCAACAAACAAACTCTGACAGAATCAAGTGAAGGCTTCCTGTTACGGTGACGGATGACCGTTGCTCTGCACAAGTTGTTTTTCCTACTGTACAAGAATAAGAAAGCTTGTTCTGAAAGAGGAAACGTGGCCTCATGTCTGCCTCTTTGGTTGGCTTATTTAGTAAATGCTGCAGTTTTCACACTTCAGAACTTATCCGTGAGGCTTTTCCTAGCCGAGTGAAAAGAACGTTATGGACAATTGCGACTTTGGTTGTAATTATCGTTGCACATATCATCCTGTACCCAATTTGATAACATATTGTAAAATATCACAATTTATACTGAAAAAATTGTCACATTACCGAGGAATAGAGCTGGGCAATATATCGATATTATATCGATATCGTGATATGAGACTAGATATCGTCTTAGATTTTGGATATTGTAATATGGCATAAGTGTTGTCTTTTCCTGGTTTTAAAGGCTGCATTACAGTAAAGTGATGTCATTTTCTGAACTTACCAGACTGTTGTAACTGTTCTATTATTTGCCTTTACCCACTTAGTCATTATATCCACATTACTGATGATTATCAAAAATCTCATTGTGTAAATATTTTGTGAAAGCACCAATAGTCAACACTACAATATCGTTGCGGTATCGATATTGAGGTATTTGGTCAAAAATATTGTGATATTTGATTTTCTCCATATCACCCAGCCCTACCGAGGAACGGAGTCAAAGATATCCCGTTTGATTTTGTCAGTATCTCTGTATTAACAGAGAAACGTTTATTGTTTCTCAAACTAACTAACTAACTCAAATGCATATTTATGCACTTTTATCAGAATGAGAAAAGGATTTATAAGTACGTAGCACTTTTGCTTTTTTGGTGCATACATAAACCTATAAACATGAATATGAAATAAACAATAAATAAAGAAACAAGCATACATATAACTATTTAACATTAAGAAAAAATAAGATGTATTGTAGAGTTATGCACTTGTTGCACAATTTAAATGTAGGTAGAGGGTTTTATAATTTATGACTTGTACTCTATTTTTTCCTTGACTTGAATACCTACCCGTTAAATAGATACCGGGAGCTTTTCTAGGCTGCAAATGACCTCTTTGCGCACTCACTGCACACCGCATTAACTACAATAGTATATATGGACTTATGACTATGGCTCGCTCTTTCTTCCATTGATACTCAAACTTGCTAGTGATACAAGTTTTAAGAAAGTTAAATGATATTATGTATGGAAAAATGGACATTTCATACATACTTTACGTTTTCCCTAAAATATGACTCCATACTGTCCTCATCTTCCTTCTCTTTTTTCCCCAACCATCTTTCCTCTGTCCCTTCCCTCTCGCTGCTGCTCGTTAGTCTGGGTTACGAGGAGGTGAGATGGAGGTTTGCTCTCCCACTGGGCCTCATCTCATCCCTTAGCCTGTCTATTTCCTCCACACACACGGGGAGAATCTGCTATCCTGTCACTGGATAATCGCTATTGGCTACGCCCGGTCAACACACACACACACACACACACACACACACACACACACACACACACACACACACACACACACACACACACACACACACACACACACACACACACACACAGGAGTCAGGATAAGGGGAGCAGTTGTCATGCTGTGACATGTTGCTTTTGGAGAGGGAAGCCTTATGAGGTAATAGTTGGGACACACACACAGACGTCAGACAGAGGGCAGGCAGCTCTGAAAGCTAAAGTGAGTGTCTGTGTGTGTGTGTGTGTGTTTTGACCAATGAAATCCAGTTAGTGTAGGACAGGTGAGTGAATAGGAATATAAGACAAAAACAGATGACAAAATGGAGAAAATCAAGGAATTACAAGGGAGGAGACCAAGTAAAAGACAAAAAAGAGAGGATGAAGTAGACATAAGAAACAGAGAAGAAAGTGGGAATCTGAAACAGTTGAGAGGAGAGAAAACTGGGGAGAGGAAGAAATTGAAAAGAGGAGGAAAAGTGTGGAGAGGGAAGAAATATAAATAATGGAAATGAAATGGGGAGAAGAGAAGAGCATGGTGACAGAAACAGAAGAACCAAAAGAGTTAAAGTTCAAAAAACCCGAGACTTTGAGAAAATAAAAAGACGTAAGAAAGACAAAAGGCGGGTGGAGGGGAGAAGAGATGACATGATGAATGGATGGAATTTGACTGTCTGTGGTCAACCAAAGGAATAAACCCGGCACCAATCAATGACAAAAGACACACACACACACACACACACACACACACACACACACAACTGGGCTGAAGGTGGAAGAATGCATGCCTGGCGTATGAACGAGTAGAGAAGGGGATGAGTGGAACTCTACTGTTGCAAACGTTTTTCTGGGGGAACGCCACACCGCAACACACACACACACACACACACACGTACGTACAGAGACACACACACATACATACAGAGACACACACACAAACACGTACAGACAGACACACACACACACACACACACACACACACACGCACTTACAGAGACAGACGAGGGCCAGCCAAAGGTTTGAAGTAACCACAAACTTCTGAATGTTCTAAATATAGGAGGATTGATAGGATCTGTGGAAAAGGGCAGCCTGGGGAGTGCACACACACACACACACACACACACACACACACACACACAAAATCAGCCTCCTACGCTCACTAAATTATTTAGCAATTGTGGAGAATGGGAAAAAGCTGCTGACAGCTCAGATAAGCTTGTTACAGTGAATCAGCCTTTTTCTAGACAGTTTGAAATACTTTGACCTAAAAGTGAAAAATCTGGTTCCTGTGCACGTGCGTGTGTGTGTGTGTGTGTGTGTGTGTGTGTGTGTGTGTGTGTGTGTGTGTGTGTGTGTGTGTGTGTGTGTGTGCGTGCGTGCGTGCGTGTGTTGATGCTTTTTAGTCTGATCCAGGAGGAAGGTTCAACTGATCCTGGGTCATGTGCGTTATATTTGATCCCTCCATGCAGTTACATCTAGAGAGTCCATGTAGATAATGCTGCATTCATGTGGTGTTGGAATAATCGACCCAACTGGGAAAGTGCACGTGAACGCCTCCTCAAGTCGGAAACAATAATTCGGAAAATAGGCAAAACTATTGGCCCACGACTTGCCAAGATGACGTCACGTGTTGCATATGAATTGTTCGCACACATGTTATTTGTATTACGGTATTAGGTTGCTGTCCACGTAGAGTGACATAGATAAGTTAGAAAAGTTATTGATCAGCATCGACCCTGACAACACGTCATGTAAAACAATATTTTAGTAGTGTCAGGGAATGTGACTGGTGCAGCCACAAGTCTGGGACAAAATGGGCTTTTGATAATCAATTGATTGTTTAAGTCTTTGATGAAGAAAAAATGCCACACACTCTCTCAATCCAGTATAAATGAATATATTATAAATGTAATATCTTTGGGTTTTTTGAACTGTTGGTTAGACAACCCAAGTCATTTAAAGACGTCATTCTGGCCTCTGAGAAATTGTGATGTGATGGATTGTGATGGACATGTCATAGTCTAAACTTTGATGGATCATATTTTGAATATTTAATAGTTTAACTGGTAATGAAAATAGTCATTACTTGGACTCCTACTTCGGTCCTATTTCCCTAGTGGGATTAATAAAGTTCTTTTGAATTTAAGCAATGTGTCTGCAGCACCGAATATTGAAAACAATTGACACTGATTCTTAATCTTGTCATCTCATTCTTTCATAAGATATTTCTGGTTTAAAAAACAGAATTTTACTCATTTATATGTTATATGTTTTGCCATGTTTTGTTTGTCCGAAAACATGTTTGCATTCCTCAAAGCTCTCGATAAAAGTATTGATTTTGGCATCTGTGTCAAAACTCAGGTAATTTCAGAATTCTCGATACGGTACTAAACCTTAATGGTATTACAGTATGTAACAATGAGCCTGAAAAACCTTTAACCTTTAATTTAATTCTCAATTCCATATTTTGCACATACTGCGTTTTTCAAACTGCTCAGAGACAAAACTATGTGATCATCTCACTCAGTGTGCTCTGTGTGTCCATCTAAATATCTAAGTGTGTGTGTGTGTGTGTGTCTGTGTGTGTCCTGGGGGAACTCCCGTCTCGGCTCTGTCCCAGGACCCCGGAACCTTCCAGAACACCGGGACCCGACCACAGAACAAACGGCCCCGTCAGCGTGATTTATCGGCCATTCACCATCAGGTCAAAAACACAGACACACACACACACACACACACACACACACACACACACACACACACACACACACATATATGAAAGCATGTCGATGCACACAAGAAAAAGTTACCTGAAAGAATGTGGACACAAAAAGATGCGCTTAGGCAGATGTGCGCACAGAAATGACGCATGAAAGCGCGTATGGAGGTGGGAGGAATGTGCTCCTTTTGATATGATAAGAATGGTTACAAAAAACAATGGCCCGAAAGAGAAAGAAATAAAAGAGCGGAGGAGCTGAATAACTCCAAAAGGAGCGATGAGGAGTCAACGGATTCTGATCAGCAAAAGAAAGACGAAAGGGGAGGGAAAGAGAAAGGGGAAGGGGAAGAGAAGGAGAGGATGGAGACGAGGAAGAGGAGGATGGAGCGGGCAGTGGGAGCAAAGGAGGGAAAAGGGGGGGGGGGGGGGGGGGTTGAAGTAAACATCGATGCTGGATGAATGCAATTTTTTTCTTTTCTCCTTCTCCCCATCTTTCCCCCTTCCTTCTCCTCCTCCGAGCGAGAGAACAAGAGGCACTACATCATCCCGACAGGCGGAGAAAGAGAAGAGAGGGAGAGAGAAAGAGGGATTGTGACGGAGGGATAAAGGGCTATCCGTCTCTGTCTGTCACCTCATTCATCGTCCCCTGCTCCGTCCTGCCGGCCCATCCGTCATCCGCTGTCACACACACACACACACACAGAAAAATACACACTTTCCACCCACTTTCACACACTCGACAACAACTACGACAAACACACACACACACACATCAAAGACGGGCAGGCAGACACACAAACTTTGACTCACTCTCCGCCCTGTTTCACACATTCACTGTGATGACACACAAACGGACACACACTCTACGCTCAGTTTCACACACTCAAACACACACACACACACACACACACACTTTCACAGTAACGATGACACACACACACACAAACTTTCACTCGGGCTCTCCGCCCTGCTTCACACATTCAACAACGATGACGGACACACTAACACACACACACCCGACAAAAAAACATTCTGCGACAGCAAACAAGTTTCGCTCACACGCGCTTTCATGCACGTACGCACTTCCCTGCCAAACACTTTTTTTTTCTTTTCGTAAAGTCGAAATACGGCACACTAAAAGCGCACACACACACACACAGACACACACACACACACACACACACTCCGCCCAACATCCTGTATTCTCCAGAACACAGCAGAGACGTCCAGTTCTGTCCCTCCTCTGACTGGTTCTGGTCTGTTTTTTCCCAGGACCCCGAAACAAGACGCTCCAGCACACAGCCGGGCCACTTCCTGCACTAAGCTGTTTCTCAATATCAGGTCTGAGGACCCGGGGTCGGCCACCGGGGAAACTGGTAAAGTGGTCCTCTGCTGGTGTCGAGATTTACAGCACATTTTCACCTGATGGAGGACAATCTGACAAGTGTTTTACATCGGGCTGTCCTCCACCAAGGAAAATCTTAGTCACATAACACTCGTGATTTTGTCCTTTTATCAATCAGTTGATGTCATTGACAGAACTGCAAAACTGAGTTTCTCCACAAAGAATCGTGCAAAAGCACTTTGCAAGAGATGTGCTCTTACGTTGCTTGGAAATAAGTCATTCAGCATGAAAAAGCTTTAAAAAAAAGGACTAATTGACTAAAGAAATATGAGTCGCCCAAGCAAACGACCGATTATAGTTGACTAATCGACTAGGAGGGGGCAGCCCTAGTTTCACAAGACACCAAATATAAAAAAATGGTTGTGAAAGCCAACATCAAAGTGTTTTAATTAATCACAAGTCACCATAGATAATGGACTAGAGGAAAAGAAATGTCTCTAGAGCAGGAGTCTTCAACGGTTTTTAGGCCAAGGACCCCTTAGCTGAAAGAGAGACGGAGCAGGGACCCCTTACTGTATAAGTTTAAGTTGCATATTAACCCTTGTGTTGTCTTCCCTTTGACCATGAACTAGTTGTCCATCCAGGTCAAAAGTGGAATTGAATTTCTGGTGCTTTTTTCAGCATTTTAGGCTCTTTCTTTATGCTTTTGTCACTTTTTTCAACGTTTTGTTTTGAATGCATGGTCAATAAACCTAATTTATATGACATTATACCTCATTTTTGAGTTACAAAGGAAGAAATTATGAATTATTTTGACTAATAGTTAAGATCAAAAGGATGTTGAGTGGATCACAGACTGGTTTATGTCAAAGTTTAGTCACGATACGGTTTTAAAACCGTTTAAACGTGTTTTTCAAATGTTATAAAAAAATTGAATAAAACACCCAAAGTTCAATGAAAGTAATCATTCATTTTACCTGCAAAGTACATCCATGCATCCATGTTATATTTGGGCATTTTGGGTCAAAGAAACCCATATTTCTGATATAAAATAACTTTAAAAATGAGTCCAATTTGACCCGAGGACAACACAAGGGTTAAACTGGACTTACAATAACATGAAGGGTGGCCTAAACCCTTTACACAGTCCTTTTTTTTTTTTTTTTTTCTTTAATAAATGGTGCATACAATACCAAGCTGTTTTTAAAATAAAAATTGTCGCCATGTTTTAATGTTAAAATTTGGCACAGTGAATCCTTAAGCTTAACTGTATCTGTGGGTGGCTTACCTTATGGCTATCTCAGCTGTAGGCCAGTACACCTATCATAAATGTTGTGTACATTGGACTCATGTTAATGTATATTTTCAGACGTATTTTTGGAATCCATCGAACATTAATTTGCCCCCCCCCCTGCAGCAGCTCTAAGGACCCCCTGTTGAAGATCTCTGCTCTAGACGTGGCTGCTAATAGAGAACAAAGGTCACAGCAGTGTTTCCCATCAATTACCTAGACTGGTGGTGGCCCACCAGAGTCTAATTTGTACTGCCACAGTTTCATAATGAACCAAATACATTTTTATACTTAATAACATAAAAGGATGTTGAACATTTGCGCCATTGCTTCGGCAAAGCATCTGTCGCTCGGATGTGGGAGGTCAGCTGTAGTAAATGTCAATGGCTACATTGACGCTCTTGCAAAATTGTTGAAGAAGCTTCTTCTTCCTAAACACAGGAACTCTTTTGTGTGCACCTTATATGTTTCTTTACCTTCTACGTTTATCTATTCATTTTTTGTTTCCATCTTCTCTTTTGTAAACTTTCTCTGTAGCTGTGGAGCTGGGTAGGCAGCCGTATGATTTCTTGAGGGACATTTTTTTGGTGCATGTTTGTAATCTAACAGTTGACAGTGGCCAAACAACTGAAGAATTTGACAAGAGAAAGGACGACAGCAGAGATTGGTGGATGGGGCAAAATAGAGAAAATGGGAGCAATGATGTGAGAATGTTGGGGACGGACAGAGAACCGTAAGAGAAAATACAAGAGAAAAAAAAAAAGAGGGATGGAAGTGGACAAACAAACACGAGAAGGACATGAGATGGAGGGGGATTGTTGTAGAATAAAAAAAGTAGAGGGCAAACAACAAAAACAAAACAAAAATCAGAAAACCAAATGAAGGAGGAAGACGAGGAGGAGGAGGAGGACTGGGGGAGGGAGGTGTGAGGGAGGATGGGAGGAAGGATGAAAAGGACGGGGGGGGGAGGGAGGGGTAGAAAAAAAGATAGTGGAGAGAAGAAAAAAAAAAAAAAAAAACAGAGAAAGAGAAAACGAAGGAGAGAGGACCACGGGGGAGACAAAGACCTACTTGTCTCAAGTCACTGAAGGCCAGAAGCAACGTGTCACCCTGGAAGCCTGCGACCGGGCCGGCTCTGGCAAAACCTGTGGGAAAATACAAACCCGCCCCCCCCCAGTCCACCCCCGGAGAGAGGGAAGAGAGGAGGAGGAGGAGGAAAAAAAAAAAAAGAGAGGGTGAAAAACGGAATAATAAAAGACCTGGTCGGATTCGCTATGCATCGGGATAGATTGGCAGACAAATGACAGCCGGGGGGGGGAGGAAGGGGGAGGGGGTGGGGGGGAGGGAAGGGGAGGGCAGGGTGTTAGAGTCATGTCGCTGGGTCTTGTTGAAAAAGAGAAAGAGAGTGTGTGCGTGCTTGCGGGTGTGAAAGGTTTTGTAGTGTGTTTAAATGCAGGTTGTGTGGACGACGGAGATTTTCTAGCATTTGTCTTGCTGAATGTGTGAGTGATGGTGTGAGACTGTTGTGTGTGTGTGTGCGTGTGTGTGTGTGTGTGTGTGTGTGTGTGTGTGTGTGTGTGTTTATTTGTTGTTTGTACAGGGCTTCGCCTGCACGTTTGAGAACAGTTGAGGACTGTTGGATTTTGAACCCAGGTTGACACCTCTGTGTGTGTGTGTGTGTGTGTGTGTGTGTGTGTGTGTGTGTGTGTGTGTGTGTGTGTGTGTCGGGGTCGTACGGAGTGTGAGCTGGGGTCTTGGCGTCAGTTGGCCCCCGTAAACAAGCCGACCGGTATTCCGAGCGAGGGAACGAGAGAAAAGAGGAGTGCAAGCCTGTAGCTAATCTCTTTCACCTCGGGACACACACACACACACACACACACACACACACACACACACACAGAAACACAAGGCCATACACACCACAGCAGTGATTACACGCCTGCCATCTTCAGTGACCCCAATGACACACACACACACACACACACACACACACACACACACACACACACACACACACACACACCCACACACACACACACGTCGTGCTCATGAACTGTGAAGCAGTCGGCTAAACTAACCTTTCCTCTCATTCTCCAACCAAACCTCCATATTTTACCTGCCGACTTTTACCTTCTACTTCACTCTTTTCCCCTCTACCTTTACAAAAATGACCCACATTACCATTTCTGGTCTGTCACAGGTTCGGTCAAGTTTCGGCAAAAACAAACAACAACTTGGATAACGTAAGAGAAAGACTGCGGTTGATGGTAAAGAAGAAACCAAAGCTGACTGTTGTTAGGAAAGGGGATGCTGACAGTGGCCTCTAGTCCAACCATCCACCTCTAAGGGCTCCTGCACCCTGCCTGCGTGGCGTGAGCGTGGCGTTTCTGTTGCGTGTCAGTTGCGTGGCGGCTGTGTGGCGTTTTCTATGTCTTTGCACACCAGAAACGTGTCTGACGCGCCGCTGCTGCTGCTGCTAGCCTTGTCCGTACACATGTATGTTTCCCACTGATAAAATGAAATACCATGTTAAACATAAATATAGACTGATTTGATTACAGCAAAGACAACGTCGGCAGTATTGACGGCCAAATAGGCTATATTTCGTTCTGTATTGACAGGTGCTATATTTGAAAATCGATAATTATTTATTATTATCACTTTAAATTACATTTATATCTGCATTTATGTCAAAACCTAGAGACTTTCAAAAATCAAAATGCCATTTATTAAATGTATTCGTGTCAAAATGACATATAAACGTCTTTTCCTATTCTATTTTGCCTGGAAACGCTTCCAACACGCTTGCATGTCGCGTGAAAAATAGGCGTCAGTCCTATTTCTAGCATGCATGCGTTTTCGAGCCGCGTCCGAGACGTGTGTGTCACGCAGGCAGTGTGCAAGTTCTAACCTGTTAACATGGGAGCCGAAATAAAAACGGACATGCCACGCGGCTGACACGCTCACACCACGCAGCCAGTGTGCAGGAGGCCTAACTCCTCCCTAAAGGCCCGGACACACAGAGCCGATAATCGGCCGTCGGACAGTCTGGCGAGGTCAGTGACTCGAGTCTGTTCGGTGTGTTCCGTGCCGTCGTCCGTCCAAGGGGCCGTCGTCCTTCATTTTGGCCGATTTGACATGTTGAATCGGCGGGGCGAGCACTGCCGGCAGTCGGACTCAAATGACCCATCTGATTGGTAGAGTGCTAACCAGGAAACGAGGAGTGGGATGAGCGTGACTAGAGTCTCTCAAAATCTGACGAAAATCTTTTAAACTGACCTTTGTTGATCTGAAATGAAGACAGATTCAGCAACTGCATGGCCTATTTCTCGCTTAAAGTGTTTTTAGAAACACGTTTTGGTGAACTATTTTAGTACAATATGAGATCGTATTCTGAACAAGCCGCCATGACAGTCTGTCTTTGAATTTCCCGAGAAAGGAGACCCACGTGGCGCATTCGTCCAATCAGCTGCTGGTTTTCATTTTTGGGCAACAATACAGATTAGCGGCGCCTGCTGCTACGGAGACGTATTACGTCTCGTCGCTTTGGTGTGTTCCGAGGAAATTTTTTGACCAATTTGGGGAGACTGATCAGCCCGACTGCCTTTACTGACGACGTTTGGCCGTCTGGTCTGCGTGTCCTTACCTTAAGAGGTGTTGCACCACTAATAACATCATGCTACGTTCACAGACATAGGTCGAAGGCCACAGGTGGTCAGGAAAACATCAACATAGTTCATTTGAAGTTGTTTTTTCTTTCTTCTTTCTTCACCATATCGTTATTTTCCATACCACCTCAATGTGGTGTTCCCCTCTGCTCCTATCTGTTTCACGCTAACCTTTCTCCTTTACCGCTCTGATCTTCGCATCCTTTTCTATTTGTTTCCATTTTTTCTTCTATATAACTCAACAGTTGTTTATTCAGCATTGCCTTTGACTGTCACCCTTCCTTTATTTATGTTTTTACATTATTGTTCTAATGCCTTCCTATGTTTTATTTCTCTCTTTCACATGTTCTTTAGTTCTTAGCATACCTGTTCTCGCTATGTGATGCCTCTTTTGTTTTGTTATTCATTTGATTGCTCGGTTTTAATCACACAGTATTTGCACTTGTTTCAATCGGCATGTTTTTGTATTTATTCGCTTTTTTTTTCACTTTAATACACAGCACTCTGAGCTACACCCTTTTATGAAAGGTGCAATAATTCAAATGTTTCTATCTTTTCCCTTCCTTTCACATTTCCTTCATATTTTAAGATTTTTTTCAATGTGACTCTATTGTTCCTTTATTGTTCCAATTTTCTACTTTTTTTCCCCTCATTTTCCGGCCTCATTCTTTTGCTCATTTTCTCGTTTCCCAAACAATTTTTGTCTCCTGCTTCCATCCCTTTTTGTCCACTTTGTCCCTACGTTATATAATTTTATTGCTCCATTTTTTTGTTGTCCTACTTTTTTTTGGTTTTATCATTTATTGTTTTCCTTACTACACTGCCCACACTTGCTACTAGTGAGAACATTTCACGTAGGACGTGACATTTTCATGATCTTCGTCCTGGTTACCTCTTGTCTCTTCATCTTCTCCCCCCCCCCATCATCTTCTCTTTCTTCTCTACACATCTACACTCATCACGTTACCTCCCTCTTCCTCACGCTCACTTTAAGTTTCTCCTCCTTTCCTCCTCCACCCTCTTCCTCTCCATCTTTTTCCACTTATTCCCCCCAGCGATTGGATTCATTTCGTCTGTGCCTCCCTTTTCTTTTCATCTGTCACAATCCTGAAATTCCTCCTTTTATTCAATCTCTAATTCCTCTTTCTTGTGCGCCCCCCCCTTCACTTCCTGCTTCTTTCAAACTCCAACCAATAATTTCTCTTTAATCCCTCTTCTCATCCATGTGTTTCCCCCTCTCCTCATCCCTTTCTTTCTTCTGTACTCGTCCTGTGCTTTTCTTTTCTTTTTTATTTCACACCTCTTTCATTTAATCCCATTTTCTCTGCCCTCTTGTCCCTCAACCTCTTTCATCCCATTCTGCTCTCACCTTCTACATTATCCTCTTTTTTTTCCATTTAATCCCTTCTCAGTTCACTCTTTCTTCAACACTCGCCATTTGTGTGCTTTTCATAACTTCCTTCATTCATTCATTCATTCATTCATTTTCCATGTCCCCCGTTCTTTTGTTCATTCCTTCCTTCATACTTTGCTCTGTCCATCCATTTTTCATTCTTTCTTACATCGTACTGTGGCTATTTATCCTCTTCTTCTGTCAAATATTCCCACTTCGCTCCACTTTCTCGCCGTTCCTCCTATCTTCCATTTTTCATT
The DNA here is from genome assembly GCF_008315115.2 of Sander lucioperca. Classification (NCBI taxonomy): domain Eukaryota; kingdom Metazoa; phylum Chordata; class Actinopteri; order Perciformes; family Percidae; genus Sander; species Sander lucioperca. Next base: position 10,070,510 of record NC_050189.1, read on the forward strand.
TCACCCCCTTTTTTTTGTCCCTTTCAGACATTTTTTTATTTCTTCTTTATAAACGTGGTGTAACAGTCCCTTACTCCCCCCCTTTATGCTCATTTTAATCTCCCCTCCCATCCTCTTTGCACTTTCCAATTCACCTCTTTTCATTAATCCCTTGTTCCTCTTCCTCTCTCCCACATTTCATGCATCCTTTTCCCTTTTAAATGCAATCCCTCTTTCCCACCATGTTGTGGTTTCCCCTCTCAAGTCTTTCTCTGCGCCCTTTGGAATTATTCACATCTGTCAAATTCTTCGCCTTTTCTGATTCTTTTCTATTCCGTCCGTCCCTCTACTGTATCCTCAACGCCCTTTCCTTTCCACCTCTCTCCATCCTTCCCGTTCGTCTTCCCTCGGTCTGTCCTGAATAAGTAACTCTGTAACCTCCTAACTCCCCCTCCACAGCGCCGCACGCATGTCACTGCACATCACATCACACGCACTGTGCGACCCGCCCCGTGACTCTAAGAACCTTGATCATGTAAAAAAAAAAAAAACGGGCCAACGACGCCTCGCATTCTTTCATTCCTCCCCCTCTCTTTTATCTGCAAGTGCTCTGCATCTTTAACTCTCCAAAAACTGCAAGGCGAAAAAGGGGAATGGGGGGGGCGGGGGCGGGTGGGGAAGAAGAAAGAGCAGCGAGGACAGGATGGAGAGAAGGGAGGAGAAGGAGTGAGGATAAGAGATGGAGGCGAGAGCGGGGAAAGGGAGGGAGAAGGAAAGAGAGCAGGAAAAGGAGAAACGAGAAGAAAAAAAAGAATGGAAAAAGAGAGATGAGAGGAGCAAAAGTGACACGCAAAGATTTTCAGAGAACCGAGGGTATCAAAGATGCTCTCCCCTAACTGTAACCAGCTGATCCATAGCGCCCCCTGTGCTTTCACATGCAAACTGCACTCAAGTTGGCTTTAAAGCGCGCAAACATGTTTACGTGTGTGTGCGCGCGTGTGTGTATTCGTGCTGGGATGAATAAAGGAGATAAGAGAGATCAAAATATGTGAGGAAATATGACAGAAGTAGACAAATTAAAGAAGGGGAGATTAAAAGAGCAGAGGAGGACAAAGAGGAAAGCACGAGGAAAAAAGGGCAACATGGAAAGGACAAAAAGTGAATGTGCAGTAAATTAAGCACTGACGGGTCGGACATGAATGACAAGGTGTGTGTGTGTGTGTGTGTGTGTGTGTGGGAGGGAGGGATTGGGGGGGGGGTACGCTATAGACAGGTAGGCTGATTTTAAAACTAAAACGTGGAACACTCACCCTCACACTCCTTGACGTCGGTGTTGAGCTGGTGCAGCGCTCCCACGGAGATCTGTCGGACCTCTGGGTCGAGCAGGAGCTGCATCAGGGAGGTGGAGATGTGTTTACAGGCCGACATGCAGGCCGTCTGGGCCACTTTACCCTGAGAGAGAGAGAGAGAGAGAGAGAGAGAGAGAGAGAGAGAGAGAGAGAGAGAGAGAGAGAGAGAGAGAGAGAGAGAGTGAGGCCTCCATGGAACTGGGACAAAGTTTCATCTGGTATTTTTCTTCTTCTTTTCGTTTAACGCAAACCAGAAGCATTAAGTGCATCACTTCCTGTGAACCTGAGCATTATTCTCCATTATTTTCCAGTTTACGACGACAACAAAAACTGTCATGAACTGCATAAACGCTGAGTGAAAATAGCAAAACAGAAAAAAAAACAAAAAAAAAACAACATTCATAGACACAGAGGTAATCAGAAGTTAAGGTGCACTTTATCATGTTTTTCTCACACACACACACACACACACACACACAGTGAGCGCTAATAAAGTGTGCTGCATTCAGGTGCAGTCAGAATGATAAAGTAGCATAATAAGAATAAAAGCAGCGGATGAGGAAGTACATGACAACGCATTAATACAGAAACCAAAACATGTGTCTCTGTGTGTGTGTGTGTGTGTGTGTGTGTGTGTGTGTGTGTGTGTGTGTGTGTGTGTGTGTGTGTGTGTGTGTGCGCGCGCGCGCTTGTGGACATGTGTGCAATTTCAGTGACCAGCCGTGGTCCTGGTCTTGACCTCTGCGTCTGCATTCCAACAGAATGAAGCAAAGAGATGAAACGGAGACTGAAAAACTAAAAAAATTAGGTAAAGCTTGTAAAAGTACTGGAGGGAGGGAGGGAGGGAGGGAGGGAGGGAGGGAGGGAGGGAAGGCACAGGGGGGACATTGAAGAAATCCAAAGCAAGGAAAGAAAACATCTTACCCATGATCGTGAAATAACACAATTTCATTTCCATTATTGTCGTCATTTGCTTTCCCTAAATTTAATTAACACAGTTTTGTTGGGATCACCATTTTCTCACATTCACAAGAAAACTAAAACCACCTCTGACCTCTAACCTCTGGAACTTCCGTATGAAAGAAGGAGCATAAGAAGGAGAGGAAGTTCATGTTCTCCTGCAGGGCCCGACTACCCAATCCCGACGTGACTTTGATGTGTGACACAAACACACCTCCAGGTGATTAACAAACACCAGACTTTTCGCTCCAGCCCTGCATATTTAAGTACCTTCATTAATCACACCAAACCACCATGTGCATATATATATATATATATATATATATATATATATATATATATATATATATATATATATATATATATAACTGTGTCATTGTGCACACCATGTTTAGCTTTACGTGTTGGTGAGAATCTGTTATAATCATTTCATTGCACTGTGTTTATGCAGCTCTAATCGCACATATGTGACTATGTTCCTGTGTGTTATTTGGTCACAGTGAATACTTAATTAACATGACCTGCTCACAAAATCTGTGCACTGTGTGCTTCGACTTGAATTGTGTTCTTTGCACTCAGATTTACACAGTCCATCGTGTGTTCAAACTTCAAAATTTGCTTTTACAGACTAGGGAAAACATGACGTGACCATTTATACTCTCAAGTTAAATCACGGGATTTCTTTACCCATTGACCCAATCCATGTTAATGGATTATGCCTAGGGCTGGGCGATATGGAGAAAATCAAATATCACGATATTTTTGACCAAATACCTCGATATCGATACCGTAACGATATTGCAGTGTTGACTATTGGTGCTTTCACAAAATATTTACACAATGAGATTTTTGATACATCATCATCAGTAATGTTGACATAATGACTAAGTGGGGTAAAGTTAAATAATAGAACAGCTAGAACAGTCTGGTAAGTTCAGAAAATGACATCACTTTACTGTAATGCAGCCTTTAAAACCAGGAAAAGACAACACTTATGCCATATTACGATATCCAAAATCTGAGACGATATCTAGTCTCATATCACGATATCGATATAATATCGATATATTGCCCAGCTCTAATTATGCCTCTTGAAAAGCAAATTCGGGGAAAATCAATTAATTCCAATAGAATTGCTGAAATGTGTGGATTCACGCAGGAGCCCAAGGCAAACCTGCATAAAGTTGAACTCATCAACTTTGGTTAACTCTGACATGAGAATTTGCGTCGTTGACCAACAGCAAGCTGTCTTAACAGCGCTAACAGCTATCGTATTAGCTTATTACTGTAGCTGCGCTGCACCATCCAAATATATTTAACAGACTCTGTCCGAGTATAAACTGCTCCACGTAAGAGGAACGGTTTGCAGACAGAAATGAGACAGGAGTCCATGGCACAAATACGTTCATGTATTAACTGTACGAACCTACTCGCCTTCAATCTACTCGCTATTGTTGTCGCTCCTTATACTACGTCATTTTACAGGCTGCGGTCGAGTGACAAAGAAAAGTATATATACACTACCGGTCAAAAGTTTGGGGTCACTTATAAATTTCCATTCCACTCCATTACAGACAGAATACCAGCTGAGATCAGTTGCATTGTTTTTTTAAACAGGGCAGCAGTTTTCAGATTACATTATGTGCTTACATAATTGCAAAAGGGTTCTCCAATGTTTTCTCAGTTAGCCTTTTAAAATGATATCAGATTAGTAAACAGAATGTGCCTTTGGAACAATGGATGAACGGTTGCTGATAATGGGCAATGTAGATTATTGCATTAAAGATCAGCCACCCACTCAGATCAGCTGGTATTCTGTCTATAATGGAGTGGAATGGAAATGTCTAAGTGACCTAGGGCTGGATGATTAATCGAAAAATAATCGTAACCGAAATTCAAATTTATTAAATGCACGTCCATTCTCGTTGTAATTCACGTAATGTTTTGCTCAACACAGACGGCGCTTTATTATACTCAGAACAGACCCCGCCTCTGCCTGCAGTGCTGTGGACGTGTGTGTGTGTGTGTGTGTGTGTGTGTGTGTGTGTTTGTGACGGCCGGCGAGCCGCAGGACAAGCTTGTGGAGTTTAACGCCGAAAAGACAGTTAACCACAGGTTCCCGTTAATCTTATGGACATTTATTATTTATTTTCTACATTTTCAGGAAACTTTTTTTTTTTAACATTAACACTTAAATTACTTTTTTATAAGACGTTTTTATTTCATTGTAAAATCTACTTTTGTAGATTTCAGTTCAGTTGTTTGAAATATTTAATCAATAAGCATTAATTGCTATCTGTGTGTTGTTTCCTTATTTTAGAATCACAAAGATAGGATTATGCACTCTTTCATTAGAAAAAATAACCGTGAACATATTTACAGTAGTTAAATAATCGTTCAATAATCGTCATCGAGGTAACTTGTTCGATTAATCGTGATTATGATTTTAGCCAAAATCGTCCAGCCCTAAAGTGACCCCAAACTTTTTACCGGTAGTGTATATAACTCTTATCTGAACTTTAACATGTTCTTCAGCCCGTCCTGGTTTGCTAATGTTTTTCTACAGAGGTCAACAGTCCCTAACCCACAGTGGAGATGAAAACCACCAGCTAATGCAAACAAATGAAATGAATGAAACAAGTACTACACATTAATATTCCTGTGAAGTGATCCATTTGTAACAAATGGTCACACTGTTTACCGGAATACCATATCTAGGAAATTAAACAATAAAGAAGTACAATTTGATTAAGTATTTTTTTTTTTAATTTTGGTGACACTTTCATATAATTTCCTCCGTTTGTGTTCCAGCCAGCGGCTCAACTCGGCTGCCGCTGTAATAAAGTGGTTTCCCCTCGGAGATCCATACAATTAATCTCATCTTATATAAGAAACCCGACAGCGGCAGAAAGATCCCATTGTAACTGCGAGTGAACTGAGGTCAGCCTGAGGAAAAAGAGTCTGGAGAGCAGTTCATTCAAGAGGCAGCTCTCACCTCAAAGGGAAATCAAATTACACACACGGCGCACACGTGCGAGCACATATGTTCGCGGAACACACACCTACGACGGGCCGGATATCCTCCAATACGACACTGGCCTCTGAACACACACACACAACCCCCAGGGGTTAACTATCATAGGGTGAGATTGAGCGTGAAATAGGCTAATTCTATTTACATATCCTGAACCTAAGCTAGCTCTCACACACACACACACACACACACACACACACACACACACACACACACACACACACAGGTTTGTCTGACAGAAATGGTGTCGTCTCAGAGTTCAATACAGACAACTGGGAACCATTAGCCTGAGGCACACCGGAGGGAGGGAGGTAAGGGTTGAGAAAAGGTGAGAAAAAGAAAGTAAAGGAGAGGAAAAGGAGAGGAAAATTTTGAGGAAAGGTGAAGAAAAAGAAATGAAAGGAGTGGCGAGGGGAGCAAAAGGAAGATAAAAGGTGACTGAAATGAAGTGAAAGGAAAGGTGAGAAAAGGGCTGGCAAGGACAGCGACGGAAAAGAACAGAAAGGCAAGGAAAGGAGAAGAAAAAGTGAGGAATAGAGAAGGAAAGTTAAGTAAAGGGTAGGAAAAGCGAGGAGAGTTGAAGAAAGGAAAAGGGAAGAAGAGGAAAGAAGAGCAAAGAAAAAAAGAGAGTTGAGGAGATGAACCGAAATCAAAGGCAAGGAAAGAGACAAAACACGAGGGTGGACAGCAGCACAGACTGATGGAAGGAAAGAAAGAGGAGATGAGTGGAGGATGGGAGGAGCAGAGAAGGAAGGAACGGAGACACAAGATGAGGGTAAGAAGGTGAACATTAACAGGGGAGTGAAGTCAAGACGGATAGGAAGGATGCTTCGTCTCCATTCTCACTCCCTCTACTCCTAAATCCTCCTCTCCCTCCCTCCTTTCCTCCCTCCCTTCCTCCGTCCGGCTAACGAGAGACGTTCATCAAAGAGCTCATTAAAAGCTACTCAGCTGCTAACGGCTGAACAAACAGACAGAAAGAGAGAAAGAAAGAAAGCAGGCGACGTGGAGGGAAAGAGCTGAGGGGAAAGGATGGGGACGGCTCAGGCAGAGAGGTGGTAAATAATCAAGAAGAAGGAATGAACGAGGGAAGAGGAAGGAAAAGGAGGAGTAATGAAAAGAATGCAGACAGATGAGAATGACAGTAAAATTATGCTAATAGACACACATATCTCGCCCTGTCTGCCTCAATGTTTAGGAGCTGAAAACGTTTTATTTAAGGTTACATTTATTGAAATAAATGACTACATGCAATGTGAAAGTGGTCTGTGAAATCTCTGCAAAACCATTTTTTTTTTTTTTTTATCTGATCGATTTATTTTTTCCGCACATTTACTTTTATTTTCCAGGGAAAGTTAGCAACAGACTGATGAATAAGCGGAACATCTTCCAACTAAAGGTGCTGTTAGAGACCAAACCAGAGTTAAATAAAGAGTGAATATTTAATATCAACGTGTAACTGTTATTATTTACACATACAGCAGATACAGAGCCACATTAACTTTGACTTGGAGTCCAAAATTCCCTCTCTTTTAGTCTTTCTAGTCACTAACTTATGCTGAATTTACACTGCATGTTACGGCACGACTCTACTCTTTTTTCTTTTTTTTTTTTATTAGCATATGTTGTCGATATATTTTCTTTTTTTTTTGTATCAACTGGGTCAAAGTTCCAAGCGAGTTGAGCCGATACTAGAAGGTGGAGTTAAACCGCTGCAGAGCACTGATTGGTCAGAGAGAATCGTCACTGGCGCGACACAGGACATCCTGCACAAACCCGCCATTATTATTTATTTTTTTATAAAGATTATTTTTGGGGCATTTTTCGGCCTTTATTTTTGACAGGACAGCTGAAGACATGAAAGGGGAGAGGGGGAATGACATGCGGCAAAGGGCCGCAGGTCGGAGTCAATCCCCGGGCTGCGTCAAGGAGTGAACCTCTACATATGGGCGCCCGCTCTACCAATTGAGCTATCTGGGCGCCCCAAACCCACCATTTTCAAATATCCAAGCTAACGTCAATAGCGACCGCCATTATTTGTTTTTCCACTCGACCCAGATCTGAAAAATGGCAGCGTGCAAAAGTACGCTGTACAATTATGTATAAAGAAATACCTCACAACAGTTTCAGGCGGCAAAAGAAAATCACTTTTTTTTTTGTAATGTCAGATTTTATGGGTTAAAAGGACCAGTCACTATAGGGAGGATTTTATGGTGGTTTTTTTTGCTGAACAAAATGCAATCAGAGCCGTGAGAGTGAACCAAAAGTTGCAGGCTGGAAAAAGACAAAACAATAAGCTGAAAGATGGTAAAACGCACCGTAGAGCTGCGAGGTACGGCAGAGTCGGGTGATGATTATCTGTTGGTTTGTCACTACGAGTGAACCCACTCGCAGCACCCATAGTCATCTCATCCACTGTTAGTTTAAAAGCAGGGTTCAACAATAAGGTGGCGTTTCCGTTGCGTGTCACTTGCGTGGCGGCTGCGTGGCGTTTTCTATGTCTTTGCACACCAGAAACGTGTCTGCTGCTAGCCTTGTCTGTACACATGTATGTTTCCCATTGATAAAATGAAATCATAGTGTGTTCTTCAACTTTATTCTGTCAATATTTTTGTGTTTGTACATTTGTTTGCACATATTTCGAGATATATATATATATATATATTTTATATTTCAATTCCCTTTACTGAGATAATAAAGTCCATGTTATTGTTTTATCAGAATCCAAATTGAAATACAATTTAAAAAAGGAGTTCAACAGATTTTGCTAAATTGTTCAAATGTTAAAAGCATAGGCTATCCTGCAGTCCCTCTTTCTTTCCCTGATTAAAAAGCTGTAGGTGACAAAAATTACATATAAACGCCTTTTCCTATTCTATTTTGCCTGGAAACGCTTCCAACATGCTTGCGTGCCACGTGAAAAATAGGCGTCGGTCCTATTTCCAGCATGCACACGTTTTCGGCGCAGCTCGAGCATGTCACGCAGGCAGTGTGCAAGCTCTAACCTGTTAACATGGGAGACGAAATAAAAACTGACACGCCACGTAGCTGACACGCCACGCAGGCAGTGTGCAGGAGGCTTAACGGGCAAATGGGTTGTTTTGTTTACTTGCCATCGGGCAAACAAAACAACCCATTTGCCCGTTCGGGCATCATTGTATCATAAATGACGTTATCGTTCTCTTGCCCCCGTTGAAGAATGCTTGTTGAATGATTTGATTTGAATGTGCCGTTGGCCGATCAAGAATTGAGTTGGCGCTTGATGCTTTTGAAGTTTAAAAAAAATATATATATTTTACGGTTTTGAAGCTTTTTCCCCAACATCTTTTTTGGTAGCCTGGTCCATACCAGACTCTGGTACATTTCATTTGTACAGAGAGTCTGGCCACTCTCTATTGACAAGTGTTAACTTCCTTGAAGGCGGGTACTCTGTTGAAGTCTAAAACTTATTGGATCTGCCCTGAGCCACTCTGGATCTGCCATAACCAATCGTTAACGTTTGGTCGTGACGTCGGCTTAGCATCGCTAGCGTTAGCCTTAGCTAACTCCTTCACCACTAACGGAGCGAGCTGGAAAAAGCTAACTTTTCCTGAACCCCGTGGGGAGGAGGGCCACAACATCATGGCCACCAACAAAACTCAGCAAAGATTGTTCTTGCTCGGGTTTTAACTTCTGGATATTTGGCAGCGTTGCCACAACGGACCGAATGGCTTCGCTCGCATCTTTCTCCACCGCCATTACGGAACTACAACTCAAACTAGCGCACGTCACGACCTCAACGTCATCGTTCTCAGCCACTCCCTCTGTTCACTGATTGGACCGCGAAATATTTGGCCGGAGAAAACCCAAGAATATACCGCAAACCCAGACTGAGTACAGAAGGAATGAAAATTGAGCGGAAGTACGTAGGAGGGCGGAGCCAGGCTACTTTTTTGGGGCGTTTTCTTCGACATTTGGCACTTTAAATGCTTTATCGACGCTTTTGAAATTATTTGTTTAGGGGCCAGTTAAAATTGACTTTGGGCAAGTAAGACTTTTTTTTTTTTTCCACTCGCCCCACCGGACAAATAAAAAAAAAACCTTAACGTTGAACCCTGAAACATTTTCGGAGTCTCTAAACAAGTTGAATGGAACTTCTTCTTGTTGAACAATCTTGTTCCGATCCTGTTAAACCTAATACAACAAGAGAAAAATGTGTATGTGGTCTAAAAAAAGGGATGTGGTCTCATATTTAAACACATTGTAATTTCAGGGTAAATTCATCTGTCTGTGTGGTTAAACACACTACACCAGCAGTCCTGTTCAGTTAGCTGTACCAGCGATCGCCATTGATAATGACAAGTTATTTCCGAATGCTGTGGTGATCTTGCTGAGGCAGCGCTCTACAGGTACTGGATACACACGGAATAAACACAATGAGGCTTTATTGAGATCTGAGTTTGCGCTAAATTGAAGAACTTCAAATTAAAAGACTCAAAAGACAAATTTGTTGGAGCAACCAGAACCTTCATATGTGAAATCGATCAGAGTAAAAACAGATTGATTTGCATCCCCCACCAAAACTATGCACCTCCCACTTTGGACACAGTTTGTTTTGAAGCACTCCCAGCTGAATACACTTCGGCCTGATAATGCTGGAAGCAGGTTGAGATAGAAACCAACAGCACGGTAAAAGTCAATGCTCCGCAACGCCATAACGCACTGATTCACGACTCCTGGAAGGGATTCGACACGGTGTATAATATGTTCTCTGTCCATCCAGAAACCTGTCAGTCAAAGGAACAGCAAGTTAGGGCAGCCAAAAGTCAAGAGGTGGGATCACAGCAACAACAAAAAGAAAATATGATACTGGCGTGCGACACCCGGGGTTCAATGCTGCTGCGACAACACAGGTCTTTCTTCTGATTTATGACTCGGAAAACGACAACAAAATGGGAATCTACTGATGTGTTTGAGACTTAAATTCACATAGTCAACCCTCCAAATCACCGTAAAAGGGAGCGAATCCAGGTTCAGTCTTGTGGAACAATCCCAGATTACTGCCTTATGGCAGGTATTTGTTCGTGTCACTCAAGAAACACTTGAGTGAAAGTCTGGACTCTTTGGGTACATTTTTGTGAGTGTTTTCTCTTTGAATGTAACCTTGACACACACACACACACACACACACACACACACACACACACACACACACACACACAAAAAAGGCCAGTGCAAGCAACTTCACACACACACACACACACAGACTTAAAACCATGTGTGACTAACCTACCTAACAGATACCAGGGTTGGAAATTCATTTTTTTGTCTAGTGTAACAAGTGGTAAATAGATTTTTTTCATTAATGACTATAAATACAGCCAAGGAAGTGAACGCCAGACATGCTCTCGTCTTCATCTTAAAGGGATTCAGTTCAGATCTTTTCAAGCGGGGTTGTACAGTATGAGCTATTTCTCCATTGTTCCATTTATTCCATTTGTTTATGCACACTACTGAAAGAGCTGCTGAACAGATTTGCATTGTACTCTGATCTCTGATCTGATCTATCAAACTATCTATCTTTAGTCAGTGTGTTACCTACAGCAGATGGCGGCTGTAATGCAATGTACTGCTGTGGACGATAGGGATGTAAATCACAGGTTTTCCGGTGGTGTTATGAACCCATGCTAAAGTTGACTAAAAAGAGGAATAAAAAAAATATATCATCTTTTGGAAATTGATCTTAATGCCTTAATTAAAAAAATCTCTAGGTATGGTGAAGGGTATGTGATGATGTGGGGCTATTTTAATTCCAAAGGCCAAGGGAACTTTATCAGGATGCATAGTATCCTGGATCCATGAAATAACTGGCCTTTAATAATAAAAATCTGCCTGCTTCTATGGGATTTTAACATAGGGGTGTAAAATTGGTGTCCTTAAAGGTTGGATTTTTCCTATTTTTTTTAATTAAGGCATTAAGATCAATTTCCTAAAGATGATTGTTTTTATTGCTCTTTTTAGTCAACTTTAGCATGGGTTCATAAACTTATGAGCACCACTGTATATATTGATTCTTTGGACAACGATGCAATATTTTCTGATTTCACAGTCTGCCACCGAGCGATTTTGATTTGATTAAATTCAGGGACCTGCGATCGATACGAGACGATATCAGAAGCCCATTTAACACAATCAGTTACATTTATGTCAACTTACAAAAAGCAACTGAAATATGATTTTAAAATGGTATTACTGAGCTCTTCCAGACATTTAAATGAAAAAAAAACGCTACTACTTTTTAATTAAAAAAATTAATTAAAGTTTATGATATGTATCGATATTTTCACTTTGCATCAATGGTTTTTCGATCATTATCTCTGCTCTCTTCAAAGCCACCAGACTCCTTTGATAAAAACAGCAATTTTACTTTGCAGAACAAGGGAGTTGCTGCTCTATCGCTGCCTCGATTGGTTAGTTTGTTGGTGCTATTGTGTTACTTGGGTGAATCCGAAATAACCCTTTAAAACACCAAAGTCACACAATAAGACACATTTTTTAATTTCTTTTTTGTTCTGTCTTTATGCATTTTTTTCCCTTTAAATCCACTTTCCACTTTGATAAACTCCTTCATAAGCTACTTGTACTTTACTGTTTGTTTCCTTATTTCCAACTCTTGCTGCATTTTCCTTTCTTCCGCTGATTCTATTTTCTTTTACCTCGTTTCGGCTTTCTCCCTGCATCGATCGGTTCGTTTGAAATACACCGACTAGGGATAAGTACCTAAAACACCCCCGCACAAAAGATCTGAAGTATCCCTTTGAATGTTAACTATTTTTAAGTTTTAGAGTCGAGCAGACATCCAAATGATTTGCATTGATGTTGCAACCTGCCAAAGTTTCTGGTGCATTATCCTAAACGCGGACACATTTGTTTTTTTAGCGCTGGCAGGTGGCTGGTTATGATTTCCCTCCCTGGTTGGGACAAATATTTGGGCACATGAACACAGATTCAGGCAAAACGTGCATCACTCACTTCCCTGGTCATCTCACATGCTGGTGGGTAAACTCTAAAGTGGGGATTTGGGGTCAAAATTGAAGGGTTAGCAAGGTCAGTCAGGGATTGGTAAACATCACTCCGTTACCGTAACAACCCAGATACTCACCGGTAAGGTAGCGTGTTGTACGGGCGTTCCCTACGGTAAGAAACATAAACCAGGAAATTTAGCAGATGGCAAAAAAACTAAACAATAAAACTTGTGTGTTATTAATGGGAGACATGACAAGTTGAGGGAAATCTAAAGCGGTGTGACGACTGCTTGGAAAAAACATAACTCCTCAATCAAATCTTTTTCCACCAAGTATTTATTGCACATGGACCCTTGAGATGATGCTAATCTGGCTTCATCCACTTTGTTGCGACACGCTGAAGCAGAACGGACAACGCAGTTAAGTCCTAGACGCACAGAGGAAGGAGCGGGCTGCCAAAACCTTCTCGCTGCACAGCAGAAAACTGATCAAGGAGCTTATAAGCCATGAAATTGAGAGCACTATGGTCAGAGGAGAATCCAGAATTTCCTTTCTAATTTTCACATGATTATTTTCACTCCTGGGGCCTGGTCATTGCCTTCCTAGGCTAGCAATACACTCTTAACTGTATTATTAGCTCTTGGACAGGGCAACATTTCCCTCTCTGGTGAGAACTGGAACGATATACCCCTCTCTAAAGTTGTTGAAGAAATGTGAGCCCGCTGAGCTTTCTTCACACACGTCTGCTTCCAACTAGTTACATTTAGAGCTGTTAAAAACCACCACCTAAGCGCACACGCACGCACGCAGAGAGCGCCAGACTGCAAGAATGTTGCTGTGTCACGGTGAGCCTTCATTTTGACAAATCAATGATCTGTGTGTGTGTGTGTGTGTGTGTGTGTGTGTGTGTTGAGTTTCAGTGTGCTGACTGTTAGTTGCATGCATTGGATTGTATTTTTTACAGGTCACACAAATGTAAAAGAATCACTTATTCCTGGATTCTTGGTCTCCCTCCAAAATCTGTCTTGAACTTCAAATCTTGTCTTGCTGCTCCTCACGGTCGTGACTGCACTGCAGAGTTTTAGTGCATAGTACTAATACTAGTAGCAGCAGTAGTAGTTGTAGTACTAGCGGAGGCAGTAGTAGCAGCAGCGCTAAGAGTAGCAGTAGTTAAAGTACATTTTTATTCTTTCTTCTCCTGTCTGGTCTACTCCCTTCAATAGTATCCGATTCCTTTCTGTGTAACTTTACACTTTTATATGATCACCTCTTGTTTCAGAAGGTCATACCACCCGGCTTTTTAGATCCATAGCATCTGATCTACTTAGGAGGCCCCGCTGGGGGTGTGTGTGTGTGTGTGTGTGTGTGTGTGTGTGTGTGTGTGTGTGTGTGTTAAAGTGTGTGTGACGGGGTCATGTCCGGGGCTCGTGGGGGTGTAGAAAAAGCTTCTTAGGAGTGCTGGAAAACACTTAGCTCGACCACCTTGTGTGTGTGGCCTTATGGCCTTGTGACCCGCTTTGACCAAATCTGTGCGCGCAATCATTTTAAGACTGTCTGTGTGTGTGTGTGTGTGTTTGTGCGCGCGCAAGGTGCATGCGCACATGCTTGCGTGTATTGTAAGTTTTACTAGAACTGTCCATGTGCTTTAAACCGGGGAGTCAGTGGGAACATGGATCATGTGTGCTTTGGACAGTGTACATGAAGGAAGGAAGAAAGGAAAGAAATGCTCCATAGCTGATCGCTGAAGGATCCAAATACAGTTTTTTTTTTTGGGCCGAGGTTAAAGGTTAAGAGTATGGAGTCAGTAGAGAGAGTTGAGAGGAGTTCAGTGCGTTGGCTACAGTAGATGGAGGTCGGCGCGCTCCCTGGTTTGGAGAAGCAGGCAGGAGTACCGACACGGAAGCTAAGCTAATGTCCTACTGTGGACGGGGGCAGCAGCTAAACGTATTTTATATACCTAAAAAACGAATACGAAGTTTAGTTCCCCTTCGTAAAGGGCTGTCTGACAGCAAGGTAAAGTGGCGAAAATATTCTAAATATAGCGTACACTTAAACTGATATAGACTTTTTTTTTTTAGATATTTAAAACATGTTTAGCTGCTTCCCCCGTCCACAGCAGGACATTAGCTTAGCTTCTGTGTCGGTACCCTTCCTGCTCCTCCAAACTGGGGGCGTGCCGACCCCCATCTACTGTAGATAACACACTGACTATGGAGAAGTAGCTCATACAAACCACACTTCAAAAGAGCTGATCTATTCCTTTAATATACTATATGTAATAATAGACGATGAATCGTCTACACGTTGCAATACACTCTATACTGATCCTGATAAGAGTGTATAATGTCATTACAGTCGGGCTGTAGTGTCAATAGTCTGAGTCAGTGTATAATCTGGTGCTGCTGACCCGACCAGCTGGCTCTTAAATCAGCTTAACGGGCCCCATGTTAATGATCTAACCCGTTACAAGCTGATACACTAACGAACTAAAGCAGATTGTCCTGCCCTGTGATGTCGCATGCTCACATGCAGACAGACCGGTGAGTAAGCTTATATTATGACTGACACACACACACACACACACACACACACACACACATATTATATCTCTATGAACAACACACCAGTTTAAAGTCCAGACACACATCGGACAGCAGATCAGAATCAAATACGGACAGAGTGAGTGTCTTTTAATGATCTTATGCTAGATAGTAATTTAATATTTTTGTCTTACATATTAAAGTGACATGTAATAACTAAATGCCTGTTGTTTTGTTGACCCAAATCAATTATGACTTTGTTCTCGTGTCATTAAATCGATCTGACAACCTTTTCTGTGTGCGGACTTCCCCTCGTTGAACTGCTATCTGTTCATCTCCTACACTGCTTCGCTCCCATTCAACACACACACACACACACACACACACACAGTATGTATGTTTTTGTTTAAGATCATTTTTTGGGACATTTTGGCCTTTAAATGACAGGACAGCTGTAGACAAGAAAGGGGGGAGAGAGAGAGGGGTATGACATGCAGCAAAGGGCCACAGGTCAGAATTTAACCCTGGGCCGCTGCGGTAAGGACTGAGCCTCTGTACATGGGGCGCACGCTATACCAGGTGAGCTGCCAGGGCACCCCATTGTGCTGAATAGTTTTATCTTAATGTTGGCCAGTAAAACTGTAATGAAAAGTTTTTTTATCGCCATTATTATGTGCTCTACTTCATGGTACTAGTGACCGACCCTTTGTTGCTGCTTGCAGCTTTCTCCAGAGCCATTGTATCCATGAAATGACTTACAGAAACCCCCTTAATGCACTTAATATGCCACTAAACCGTATACCACTGACTTACTGTGTTAAAACAAAAATGCACCATTACATTTTCCTGACAAAGAAATGTTTCAGGTCACGTTGCAGATTGAGATTTTACTCACAAAATATCACAATTAGAACATGATGCATTAATAGTATTCATTAAACTATCCAGCATTAAATTGTAGAGCTGAAAGCTCCACCTTGGACAGACATTAAATACATTTAAGTACATTGTGCTATCTTTTCACTTGAAGTAAACATTTGAATGCAGGACTGTATATTTCTATTTAGAGAAAGGGTGAAAAGTAAAGCAAGATGCTGTTTGTCTGGGCCCTTAAACCATAGATAGATGGACTTTATTCATCCCAAACTGGGAAATAACCGTTACAGCAGCAAGTTACAAGGACAGAGCACACATACAGAAAATACAAGAAATATACTTTTTTAATCTCTCTTATCTATCCATCTACATCATTGTATCATTAATATATTGAACATTTCAGTAGATTTTCCCCCCAAATCGTTCAGCCCTACCGCCAAGTGTAAAGTACTGTAGATCAGAGGAACGATTTTCAAGATATTTGAAACACAGAAAGCCAGACATGCTCAAACACTCACACAGTTAGATGCTTCTGAGTTTGCTTTTGTGTGTGTACGCGTGTGTCTACGTGTGTGTGTGTGCGCGTGTGTGTGCAGCGCGTAAGTGTGTGTGTGTACTTACAGGCAGGTTGGTGAAGACACTGAAGGTGCTCTTCAGGAAAGCGATCAGGTCAACCAGGTAGTCGCTGGCTTCCAGAGTCCCGCCTCCCTGCCCCGCGGCCATCCAATCGTAGTCAGCCAGCTGCAGGAACTGGTCGATCTTGGCGTTCA
The DNA here is from genome assembly GCF_008315115.2 of Sander lucioperca. Lineage (NCBI taxonomy): Eukaryota > Metazoa > Chordata > Actinopteri > Perciformes > Percidae > Sander > Sander lucioperca. The sequence continues at coordinate 10,087,022 of NC_050189.1, forward strand.
GGTTGGTGTAGATCTCCTCCTCGGCCGCGTGGCGAGCGTCCTGCAAGAAGACAGAGATCAGACACATAGGAATGTGTTTATTTATTAATTATTAATGCACGTCTGTCATACTGATTGCCTTACCTTAACATAACCACTGTTATTGTAATGAGAAGGTGACAAATGAAAGAAGAAATAAAAGAAGGTAGGCGCATTGAACAAAACAAATAAAGAGAAAAAAAGAAAGATGTATGTGTGTTTGTGTTGCATGTCAGGACAAAAAAAACTGTAAATTATGAGAGAAGATACAGAAGAAAAGAAAATTTCTTGGGTGTACCTTAAAGGTGGAGGTCCCGTATAGCTTGGTAGCGTTTGCTGTGTCAGGCGGAACATTTGTGATGTTTGATATGAACTCCTCCAGGAAGTGGCAGCACTGCTCCAGGTGGGTGGTGTTTATGATCACCTGCACCAACTGGATACAGACACAGGACACAAAAATGACGCTGGGCATCTTTAGGTACATTCATTTTTTTTTTTTTTAAACATGTTTCTGCAGGGAGAGAGATTCAGCAGGCTGGCTCAATGCTTGGTTATACTGGAGCCCGACACCGTGCGTAGATGGCGTGCGCGCTACAAGCATGCACAGAGACGTTTTTGCTCAGCGCACAGTTCGTTGCAGTATTCTCCGAAACACCAGAGGGCTTGCTTACAAAATAATCTGTGAATAATCAAGTAATAGAGAAAGTAATAGAGAAGAAGAGAGTGGAAGTAAAGGAAAGCAGGCTGCCTGGCAACAGTAGTAAACACATCCATGATAAACACTGATGTACCACGCAACATTATAATTATCTACTCTAATTATAATTGTTTGCCTGTAACACTGTTAAAGTGGCCATATTATGCTCATTTTAAGGTTCATAATTGTAATTTGAGATTGTACCAGAATAGGTTTACGTGGTTTAATTTTCAAAAAACACCATATTTTTTGTCGTACTGCACATTGCTGCAGCTCCTCTTTTCACCCTGTGTGTTGAGCTCTTTGATTTAGCTACAGAGTGAGACCTCTCAACTTCTGTACCATCTTTGTTGGGAGTCGCACATGCGCAGTAGCTAAGTAAGGATTAAATGAGCTAGCTAGCTGTTTCTCCAACTTCGGCCTGTACAAGGCAGGATTAGCCGGGAGACTTCTTCTAAACGAGGGCGCACTTCCAACTTTGCGTGGAATACCTGCAGAACAGGGACATGCATGCTAACGGTTAGCCCCCTAGGCCCCTCGTCTCGGCTAGTGACGTAGAAAGCCGTGCAGATTTTGAACAGCTCACCTGGAGACTGAAGGCAGGACACATTCAGAAACCCGTATCTCACTCAAAACAGCATGGATGTTTTTTTTCAAAGTTTGTATGCGTGTGGAAGCACCAGAGACACAAAATCCAAATCCCAGAAAAAGCGATTTTTTTTCATAATACGGGCACTTTAAGAACACTTTTGTCCATGAAGCCGATTTAGTTTTTTTTTAGCTTTGACAAAATGATCTCTCATGTTTTTCCACACTCTCCAGTAGGGCTGGGTGATATGGAGAAAATCCAATATCACAATATTTTTTACCTAATACTTCTATATCGATATTGCAGTGATATTGTAGGGTTGACTATTGGTCCTTTCACAAAATTTACACAACGGGATTTTTGATAATCATCAACAATGTCAATATAATGAGTAAGTGGGTAAAGGCAAATAATAGCACAGCTAGAACAGTCTGGCAAGTTTAAAAGAATTTACTGTAACGGCAGCCTGTAAAACCAGGCAAAGACAACACTTATGATGTGACGATATCCAAAATCTAAGACGATATCTAATGTAATTTCACGATATCGATATAATATCGATATAACACCCAGCTCTACTCTCCAGCAAAATGTTTCTTCTTTTCCAATTGTGGTGTGTCTCTGAACACATCAATAATGCTGTTTGACTCTGTGGTCTGTACGTGAAGAATCAGACAGACGTTTGTAGAGGCGAACCTGCTCGGCCAGTCTTCCCAGCCGACCATGTTGAGCGCGGCGTGCGCAGTGGGCGCGTAGTTATAAAAATTCTCAGGTGCCCGACCGTGTGCTTATGCAATGATTTAAGCCATAATATTCCTCTGTGCCTTCATTTATTCATTCATTGGATTTTATGTATTCATTTTTGTGTGGGAAAAGGGTATGATAAAATAAAACAAAAGCACATATGTTTCATTTCTACTATAACAGTCTTCGAGACACATATTTGCGTCATTGGTTTGGACATTTGTCTTGGTATTCTGCACATTATTTTGAAATTCAGCAAGAGTTTGACAATGAATTGAACCCGTTTGATAAAGGATGCAGACATAACGCGCTCTCTTTGGCGTTACATCCCGTTCTTGTGAATTAATAGTGTTTGGTCTCTAGGGCCGTTCATTGAGCACGACAAGTGGAAAATAAAAATCACCGTTAGTCACCGTTCTGAACGGTTACTACAACAACAACAACAACAACAGCAACATGTTGAAAAGAGGAAATGTCTGTTTTCGTGAGAGTAAATGAGCAGGAAAGGTTAAGAATGACCCTTCTGTGAAATCAAGTTACACTGAAGTTGTGCAACGACATTAGCTCCTTCCATCTGAGAGAGATTATTATAAGCGGAGTTATTATTATTTTTTTTACACATTGGTCATACACACACACACACACAAAGTACCTCTGCCAGCCCGACATTCTTCTTCTTAATGGCGTAGTGCAGACAGTGGCTGAGTGTTCTGGTCAACAACACATTTGTCGACTTGCGGATCATATCGTCTACCTCCGTGGAACTGAGGACACACACACACACACACACACACACACACACACACACACACACACACACAGAGAGAGACAGACACAGACACACACACACACAGAGGAGGGCAGAGGATCAGTGACTGTGCAGAAGTAATTTCTTGCAGAGAGCTGCAGCATCTGGAAGCCAGTACAAACATTTTAAGTGAATTTCTCAGTCTGCGAAACTCTCCGTTTGGAAAAAGTCTAAATGTCAGCCAATTCAAATGAGTACATTACCATGTTATTAGCTGTCAGGCTCATTAGAAGTCTTAAATCTCCTGATGGAAATAATTAACCTTAACCACTGGGGGGAAAAAGTTAATTTGACACTCAACAGATTCAAAAATCAATAAAATATCCACAGACTGTTAATAACTGTTCTCCATTTGCCTTCTGTCCTGATATTAGCCATTCATTAATTTTTTTATATAGATATTTACCCACCCAAGTCCTCGACAGACTTTAAAATGACCACCTCTGCACAGCCAACGAGGCATAAAGAAAGCCAGCAGGCTGTTCAACCTGAAACGGGCTAAGATTTCCTGTTAAAACAAATGTTTGATGGTGCTAATCAGACCCACTTACAAAATCTCTGACATACTATCCGTTTTGTTATGTTTGAAATGTGAATGATGTTTTGGTGAAGAAACCCAGACAAATTTCTGCACAATTCTGGGAGTCCAGGGAGGTTTTTCATGGCAGTGTGTGTCTCTCTGGCTGAGCTTCGTCTCCTGTTTAAATAACTGGTTTCCTGGAAGCGACAGACTGCACAGAAAAAGACCAACTGAGGCCTGCGTGAGTCCGCGCGCTGTTTGACTCCAACACGAGGTTGGACACACTCACAGCAGGAGAAGGCAAGAAGAAGCAAATGAAGTCAGAAGTGGACGAATACACAAAACCCATTGAAAGCTACATCGCTGCTGTTTGAAATGTTTTGAGTTTCCCAGAATGTAGTCTATATCCACGACGTTCCACTTCCGGGATTGTTCAGGTGCTGCCAGGAATTCTGCCAGATCACGCTCTTTTCGCCCGGATGTCCGCTAGCTTTGGCTTTCTTTGTGTTGGCGTTCTAAACTCCGGTGGATTTCTGAGGACTATGGTTAACTGCTCCTCAGATCTCTGCAGGGTAAATCCAGACAGCTAGCTAGACTATCTGTCCAATCTGAGTTTTCTGTTGCACGACTAAAACAACTTTTGAACGTACACATGTTCCACCAAAACAAGTTCCTTCCTGTGGTTATTTTGCAGCGGCACCCTCATTGTGTCCGGCGCTTAGCGCCGCCTAAGACGATTGTAATTGGTTTAAAGAAATGCCAATAAACCAGAGCATGTTCTTCTCCCATCCCGGAATACTGTGTGGACTAGCCAGACCCTCTACCTGCAGCGCTGTGGAGGAAGGTCTGGCAAAGCGAGACTACCTAGAATGTATCATCTCCGGTCTCTCTCTTTTCTGCATCTGTTCTTGGATGTACTGTAGCGAGCGACGTCGAGCGAGCTGTACCCCAGCCTTCCGTTGGGCGGTCTAACGGTTAATAGGGTACATGTGCCGTAGATCTTAAGAGCTCGCACTCAACACTGCACTTCATCGGGTGCTCAGCAATACACCCACCGAGTGTGAAGCCGATCGGATGAACAGTTGTTGAGAAAGTCGACACACAGAGACTCCTTCCATTTTAGTTAGATAACAAACACACACACACACACACACACACACACACACATTCGGAAAAGGTCAGAGGAGGTCAAACACACATCACACAGGCAGAGAAAATCGGCGGAAACAAAAGCGACCACTTTCTACCGCTGCGGGATGATGAAGAAGAATCTGTGCTTTGCATGTGTGTGTGTGTGTTCGAGTCCAGAGCCCTGTGGGTAACAAACACATTCCAACCAAATCAGTAAATTATCTGTGGCTGGAATTCAACCTAAACATGCACGCACGCGCACACGCACACACACACACACACACACACATATATGAATATACACATACACACACACGCACACAGTGTCGCCTGAGGGAGAGCGAGAGCTGGAATTCCAAACTCACGTTGTTTCCAAAAAAGCAGAGGAATCCTAAAAACGTTCCAACAATTTGGAGCAGGGGGGGAAAATTCCTGGAGCGGCAGAAGTGCAGAGTGGACAAAAATGTGTGTGTGTGGAGAGTGGCAAAAAGGCATTGTATGCTAGTGAACTCTGCAAGCACGCACACACGCAGGCACACACACACACACGCACACGTCACGCACACGCCACAGAATTTGGATTGAATTTCATTGTATTTATGCCGCCATCAGTCACAATAAATACACGGTGGTTGATGCTGTCAAAAGAAAGCCAAGTGCCTTCAGTGCAGGCATGTTTACAGCACAGTGAGGAATGGATGGAGACATCCAGAAGTATTTCCTAAAAATACACAGAGCAACAACAATGATTAAAAAAAAAAAAATCTGTCATCGGTGAAAATAGTGAGAGGTTAGAGCGCACCGAGCCAGGAAGCCACAGGTATGCACGTACTGTCCCAAGAAACAAACTCTGGACAGTGTTTAAGAGCAAACACACACAATGTTCTCATTCGAGTGTGGAGCAGCGACTGTGCTACGTAGCTATGTCCCCACATACAATAGAAATCAACTGTGGTCATCGAGTTGGCAGCCAAGTACACTCCGCTCTCTCTATGTGTGTGTGTGTATTGGTTTTTGGAAGATGGAGCGAGCATACTTGCTGTTTCTATCTGTGTGTGTAGTTGATGGAAGTGTGTGGGTCTAAGTATGTATATAATGGCAGTTCCACTCATACTTTTCTCTCGCCCTCAAATAGCTCCTTAGCACGACTTTCGGCATCATTTGTCACTGAAACAGCGACCCACTAAATGTCACTGTGGTTCAGCTCTGCGGCTGCTCGCTAATTGAAATAAAGTGACTGAAACATTATGAAAGAGGGAGAGGGTGACTTTACTGTAGGAGCAAAAAATGATGGGGGTTACATATGCAGAAGTTAGTATAAATTGGAAGCAGGTCTAGCATGTTTGGCCATGCGACGTTTGTGACACAGCACAGGATTTACATGCTGAAGACGAAGCAATGCGCCTCTAAAAACCTAGAGAAAACACAGTATTCTGTATATATAAACTAATATGTTGGATTCCTCCATTTTAAATTGTTAACTTGGTCATAGTCTCGCATTGCCAGACCTTCCTCCACAGCGCTGCGGAGGAGGGTCTGGCTAGTCCACACAGCATTCCGGGATGGGAGAAAAACATGCTCTGGTTTTATTGGCATTTCTTTAAACCAATCACAATCGTCATAGGCGGCGCTGAGCATCCGTCCGAAAAAGCTCATCCAGCGGAATTTCCGGCGGCAACGGAGCAATCGCGGAAGTGGAACGTCGTGGATATAGACTAGTGAGGCGGTGACGCAGCACATGTTGAAGACGAAGCAACGCGCCTCTAAAAACCTAGAGAAAACCCAGTATTCTGTAGGAAAAAAAATGGGTGTTATACAACTAATAAATTGGATTCCTCCACTTTAAGTTGTAAGGGTCAACTTGGCCATAAAAGTTCAACTCAACATAAAAGCTACGTGAAGATTTACTTTATTGCTGAGAATCCTCCGGCAATAATTCCATTCAAAATGATTACATGTTGTATGATACATTTGGTGCAAAATGTTGCCGTCGTAACACCTCAACTGACAAACTACTGAAGACATCACACTACCCGACAAGCTGGAAGGGCCAAGGCATTTGGACTTTACTTTCTTAATTACATTTTGATCATCATTATGAAATGTAACAGCATCGCTAAATCACAGGATGAGGCCTTAGCCCGATCTAAATGCCTGCGTCAAAAACAAGGATGTGCTCATGCATGTGTGTTTTTATTTCTGCGATTGGTTTAACACCAAGCCAACTGCTAAACTAAATGTGACACCAGTGATTAATGGGAACAGGGAGCCAGGCAACAACAAACCAGCTT
>NC_050189.1:10101319-10136319 GCF_008315115.2 Sander lucioperca
TGTGTGTGTGTGTGTGTGTGTGTGTGTGTGTGCGCGCGCATGTGTGTGTGTGTGTGTGTGTGTGTGAAAGAGAGAGAGAGGGAGGGAGGGATATGTGTTTGTTTGTCCGTTCTCGCTGCAAGTCCCACTGGTGTCATTGGACAAAAGCGATGGTGAAACAATGGCATGTAAACCCACACACACACACACACACACACACACACACACACACACACACACACACACACACACACACGGTGTGAGGGTATTACCCATTCTGAAGGGTAGAGAATGTTCCGGACGTTTGCTTTAAAGCACTTCCTCTCTCCAGCTGGTCGTAAAACTTCAAAAACCAGGACGAGGACATTTCTCACAAACCAACGCTTGTGTGTGTGTGTGTGTGTGTGTGTGTGTGTGTGTGTTAGTAGTAGTAGCCCCACAAACTATGTGACCTTCTGACTAGAAAGGGTCAGGTCAGTGTAGCACACACTCTGTAACGCGTCCTGCAGCAAAAGGTGGGTGATCGCTCAGTAATCCTGAAAGTAAAAAAAAGTACCTGAAGGTGATGTTCCATTTCTTGAGCAGGATTTCTCCGTACTGCTCCCTCATCTCCAGCAGCATGTCAAAGAGCTGCGACACTGGGAAACCATAACCCTGTGGGAGAAGGAGAACCGAAACGCAACCTGTCAGTGTCCAGATGCACCTCGACATGCAAACGTGAGCCCTTTCCTCACATGCACCGCAGCCCTGAACTTCTCCAAACATGGCCTGGCGGAGCTGTAAGTGAGAACGCAACTTTACCCTGCCAGCGCGCGACTACAAAGTCTGTTGTCTAATGTCCGACTGAGCCCACGTGTGAGTAGAGCAGGTCGCTGTCCGGAGGATTCACAGTGAGCGAGTGGGCGTGTCGATGACGTTTTCTATCACGCGGCTGGCGCGAAACCGGAAGAAAACAAACATCTGAGGGTGAAGAAGGGTCATTCACACGAAGATGACAACAAAAATGTCTAACTGAAGAGACGATGAGATTCCGGAACTTCTGTCGGTAAAAGGCCGATGCCGAAATCGACAGATAAATTCAAGGAACGGAAAGAGACGCCGGCTCCAGTACATAACCACGGTGTGATCCGCGTCATGTCCTGCCTCCCGCCTAAACCAAACCGAGTATTTCCAGTAGATGAGAAAACGTCTGACATGAACATCTCCTAATGTCACTGCTACTACATTGCCAATATCTGTACATGTTGTTCATACATTGTTCATATTACATAGCCATATTTATTCTGCTCTTATAAGGTAACTGCTAATACACTGCACACATATTTATATTTCATTTATATTACTCTAAACCACCTTCTGTAAACCAACTGTATACTACTGTCTACACTGCACTATATTTCTTGTCCTGTCTATGCACCACCTGTCTATACCGGTCTATATCGCATTGCACTTTTCTGCTCTTTTTTGCACTTCTGGATGTACGCAAACTGCATTTTGTTGTCTTTGTACTTGTAATCTGCACAATGACAATAAACTTGAATCTAATCTAATCTATTGTGTGAAAGGGAAAATCCGCATAATGTCTGGAGTTCATATGAGAAAGCGGCCGAAGATGAGCAAAGAGGACATGATGAAGGCTAAACCTTTTACACCTCCAAGTGGGAAACTTACTCTTTATACACTGTGGTTTGTGTTGTGACAATAACTGCACATCTTTCAGAGCAACAAACTTCATATTATTATTACTCATGTGCTACTTAATCTATGTCTTCTGCAAACTGAAAGTCCATTTTTGGTTGACTTATTATATGGGCAAAGAAGCAGACAGGGGGTTTTTCCTGCATAGAGGAATATTTTGCATACTGTTGTGCGTAGTCATGCGTAGTCCGTCCGTCCGTCCGTCCCCCCCCCCACACCCCAAAAAAAAAAGGCCCATTCAGAGTCAGGAAAAACCCTGGCAGATAAATAGACAAAATATTTCTTTCTAAATCCGCAGTTATTTTCTTTGAGCAGAGATCCATGGATTATTTTTGTTTGTTTCTGAAGCTACTATTAACTATAGGAAGTGGACCAAATAACAAAAACGTCTTAAAATAAAAAAGCAAATACACATTTAGTGATGTTCTTTAGACTGGGTGAAGTCAGTCATTCAGTGGCACCTCATCACTTCACGTCAATGACTTTTGAGCATCGTAACCATCCATCCATCACTTCCCCCCTCCTTCGTTCTCTCGCACTCCTCTCTGAATGTTTTTCTCCCGTCCGGTTTTTTACCCACATCCTCTCTATCTCCCCTTCATCCCGCCATCCTCCCATCCATCACACTCAATCCATCCAGGTCAGTTCATACATATACTGTGGAGAATAAATACACGGAGAGCAAACAGACATCAGACGATCAGATGACTTATTCTTCTGAAAAGGTCGAATTAAGAAAGAAAGTCTTTCTTTAGAGATTGGCAGCCGTCCCTTTATAAACTACAAAACATGCTTTGAACAAGTTTCATGGGCCCCTGGAGTCAAATAGCTTAAGGCAAGACGACTGGATATGAGAACAAAACGTTGAAAAAACATGTTAACATGGGCTGCTGGGATGGCAATCCTTTCCCTTCTTCACAGTGTACAATTAATCACCAACAGACGCACGCACACACACACACACACACACACACACACACACATACCTGCAGTGTATCAGCAAACAGGACAATGAGGTTCTTCAGATCCAGCACTAGGTCAGGGTTGTCACAGTACGACTGCGGAGTCAGAGGAGAGGGTCAGCGTGCACTGCAGCTGCTATAGTATTTATGGTAATAAAATCTTGTCAATGCTAACAATAAATTGCACATTGTCAGGGTTTTTCCCCACCATCCATTATAAAGTTCAGATGCAGCCATAGGTGTAATTTACATCCCCCCCATGATCAAAACTGGCCAGTGCAACCCACCCCAAAAAACTATTTTAATTTCCTTTACATAAATAAAGACATTTGCACCATAACTGGATGCAGAAAAGGCACACATTGTTGCAGAAAATTCCCCAGAATGCAGTGTTTGATGTTCAAAATTTGTAATTGGACTTCTTTCGCAAGTTTTGTCTTTAAGCTTTTTTTGAGTGTTATTTATTATGTGTTCTAGCTTTTCCAACGTTTTAGACACAGATACTGTAATAATTATGGTCCAAAATGACGTAAAAAAAGAGACGCAAAACTACCACAAAGGGACACAAATTGACCACAAAGTGATGCCAAATGACCACAGAGACCCAAAACAATTCCAAAGAAAACAAAAATGACCAAAAATAGACAACTACAGAGACGCAAAACCCCACAAAGATATACAAAATCCCACAAAATGTATGGAGAAATGTTTGTTTTTAAAAAATGTCACATTTTCTTGAGGAAGGATGTCTAAATCCCCCGCCAAATAAACGCACCCATGTCTTTCAAAAAGCTAGGGAAAACACTGAGTTTGTGCTTTTGAGTGGGTATTTGTATGTGGGCAGCGTGTCCTTACGGAGTGCGTCCTCAGGGCGGCGATGAGTTTGGACAGCGCCAACTCCCAAAGCTCCTCCACGTACGCTCTGTTGACCAAACCCTGTGTGGTGTGAAGGACATGATCTTCCACGACAAAGAAGCTGGACGGAGGGAAGGAGGGAATGACAAGAGGGTGAGAAGAAAGACAACAAAGACAGCACAATTCATGATATACCAAAATAGTTAGCTTTAAAGGTGCCATAGGTAGGATTGGGAAGATCCAGGACTTAGCCAAAACATTTGAACATCAACAACTTCTCAGTCCCTCCCCCCCTTTCCGCTAAAGCCCAAAACGTTCTCCTACGCCCCTCCCCCCACAAGGGAGAATGAATGCGTGTGCATGAGCAGTGATTGACACGCAGTTAGACACCCCCCCTGGCCCTGATTGGTGCATCTGAACAGGGAGCTGTGGATTTTTGCAAATCGCACTACAGGCTGTAGGTGGTGCCAGAGGAGCCAGACTTTTTTTTTTTAAATGACCTGCTTCATGTAGTTCTACTCAAACATAGGGTCAGTTTCAGCAAATATGACAGAAAGTTAGTTTTATAAGTCTTACCTACTGCACCTTTAAAGGATCCGTACAAAACCCAAAGGGAAAAAACTACATAAACAAACACGTGCGTTCAGCGTTTGCCTAGACCGGCGGAGGAGGGTGTATAGCCAAAGACACGGCACCCCTTCTCTTCTCTTCGTAGTCGTCAGATTCATCTACCAACCCTTATAGAGCTCGCTCAGGTTTGCCTAGGACCAGCTCTTCATTGTGCTGCTATAGTTTTAGACTGCCGGGGGACTTCCTGTGACACACTGAGCTCCTCTCTCATCTCTCTTACCATCAGTATGCATTCATACATTCAAATCAAATCATGGTTGCAGCTGCCGTCGTGGTCCTGCTCCGCGCCCTGCTACGCCCTGCTATGCCCTGAACTGCTACAACTATTATTTCTAGTCATAGTTCCATTATCTTTATTGTTACTATAATTGCCACTGTTCATCAATCACTGGGAATTTTTGCAATTGTTGGGTTTATTGTAAACTATGTATATGTAAATTATAGAGTGTGGTCTAGACCTACTCTATCTCTAAAGTGTCTAGAGATAACTCTTATGATTTGAAACTATAAATAAAAATAAATTTAAATGTACACTTTTACCAGGATTTTATGTAGATAAGGCGGCTTACCCTTTCTGCACATATTATGACGACTATTATGATGTGTTGTACAACGGGCAGTGTGCAATTTTGTTGGCTAGTGGCAGTCTCTGCCTGCAAAAAATGCGCATGTCCATGCAGTGTGATGCAGCAGTCTGTGTCTGTGTACTTTATGTATGTGTGTACGCATGTATGCACTATGTTGTGTTAAAATTCTGTAAAACTGCAGATATTGTTTGTTTGTCCAAGACAAATTTCCTTCGGGAGAATGAAATCTATCTTATCTTAAGTCGCATTTTTTAACGGGGGATTATGTGCTGCATTATTTCTTGGCCAGGTGCAGTGAATCCTGGATTCTTGCCGTCACCGCCTAGGAGATAATGTGTGTGTCTGTTTTATGCACATTTTCAATTTGCACATGAAAAAAAAAATTAATTAGGGGAATAGAAACAGCAAATATTCTGGGGGTAACAAACGTCCAACTATCGCAAAAAAGTTTTTATGTTCGGCTGGAGTGGAAAAGTTGATGCAATGATAAACAAAAAATTCAACAAAGAGCAATGGAATAAGATTTAGTTAATAAATCATGACATACATGAATCATGTGACATATTTGTCACTCAAGCTTCAACTGAAGAGATTTATAAAAAAAAAAAAAAAAAAAAGGTTTTAGCAAAAGCATCAGATCTGTAGAGACTGTGTGGAGACTGTAATGATTTAAACTAGACGTTAGCAATATAAAAGTATAAATCTGCAACTGTGTGGCGCATTCTTTCCAGAAAAGCCATCACAATGTTTAAAAATCATGACAAGTACTAATGAGAGGCGAGCAAGTGGCGCATTCATCAAGTGTAAAAAAGCTGTTGATGTCTCAGCAATGGACTGCACTCGTCAATCATAAATATGTACTGCTTTCTGCCTGAAATGGATCAAATCGCCTGCACTGTGATTTTTGTTCATGTCCACTGACAACATGTCTCACTCAAACTGAGCCTCGCCAGAACACAGTGAGCCACAATGTGGTCGACTCTGTGGCCCGACTGTGCATGGGTAGTCTTCTCTTTGTCATTACGGAAGAGTTGAAATATGTAAGATTTTCTATTTCTTTGACTTTTTCCACCTATGACTTTATTTCCACTTTCCCTGTGAGAACAGAAACAAATAAAATAAAAATAATAATAACAATAATAACAATAATTTATACTTTATTAGTCCCGCAAGGGAAATTACAATGTTTTCACTCTGTTGTTAGAATACACATTACACAAAGGCCTGAAATACACACACACATGCTCAGTACCTATACATGCACTAATGGAGAGATGTCAGAGTGAGGGGGCTGCAGCTGTCGATGGACAGGCCCCGAGCAGTTGGGGATTTGGTGCCTTGCTCAAGAGCACCTTGGCAGTGCCCAGGAGGTGAACTGGCACCTCTCCAGCTACCAGTCCAGCACCATACTTTGGTCCATATGGGGACTTTGAACACCCCAGGAACCCCAACTTCCCCTAATTGTCTATTGAGTTAAAACTTTTTAATCCTCTTTATCTTTTCTACTAAAGGCAACGTTGTATGTTGTAATGCTAGTTTTCTTATTTTCTTTGTGCTTGTAATTGCAACATGTAATATACTGTATGTGGTGCGCCTGTTCTGTGTACACAGAATGTAACTAAAGGTTGAATGACTAAGTATATGAATGATGCAACTTAAACTACAGGCTGTGTGGAGAATAAAAGGCTTATGGTTGGAGGCGGTTTTTGTATTGATCTTTAACTTTTTCCACCTTTTACTTTATTCCCATTTGCTCTGCGAGAACAGTACCCCCTTTCCTGTAATAACTCTGTCGTTAATACTGATACGAATGAAGGTTAAAAAAGAAATTTTAAAATTAGGTCCAGGTTGCACGGAACCCTAACTTCCCTTAATTGTTTATTGATTTAAAACAATGTGTATGCTTCTTATCATCTTTATCTAATCTTTTAATGGCAACTGTGTATGTTTTAATGCTAGTTTTCCTATGTTCTTTGTACTTGTACTTGCAAGATGTAATATATTTGGTGTTCCCGTTCTGTATATTACACAGAGTGTAAATACAGGTTGACTGAATAAGTGACTGATGAGGCAACTTTATCAACAGGCTGTCCAGTTGTTACTGAGAATAAAAGGATGATGATTGGAAGGACAGATGGATGAGAAATGAGTGGAAGAATGGATGAAGGGATGGCTAAGTGATAGAGAACCATGGGACGGCACTTTCCAAGACTTGAAATGGTAATAACAGGCCTGAGGGTGTGGGCGCCTTTGTGTGTGTGTGTGTGTGTGTGTGTGTGTGTGTGTGTGTGTGTGTTTATAGAAGTGTCTGCTGCAGTCAGACAGACAGAAGGAATAACAGCAATGAGCCAACCACCATCACACACACTCTATCAATCGTCACCGACATGGGTGTGTGCGCGAATGCAACGGAGAGAGTTGGATGGAGTGATGGATGAGAGGAAAAGTATAAGAAAGGGAGGGTAAGTGTGACCAGAGAGGGATGAAAAAGGATGGAAAACAAAACGGCCACAGGGAAGGAGAGACGGAGATGTCAAACGGTCAGAAGTCACTCAAATGAAATGAAACGAGGTGTCGCTAAACGCTGACTGTTTGCTTTCACTCAACGTTTCTCTTTCTCACCGTCTCTCACTCCGTTTTCTGCCAAGTTACACAGATTGAGGTTTACAATGGGTGGATGGATAGATGTAGAGGTGGATGGATAGATGTAAAGGTGGGTAAAGGGATGACATGTGGATGTAAGCATGGAGTGATCTGTGGATTGGGCGTTGCCGCGGAGTAGGTTAGCTATGGGCTAAAACTTGAGCCCTGCTTTTTAACATTTTTGAAACTGGCAGCCTTTAAAGTATGCCGAAAGAGCTATTAGCAGTTACTATTTGCAGTGTACCCATGGGTGTACAAGCAACTGTCACTGATGCAACAATCTGTGTCTGTGAACTTTACGTACAGTGTGTGTGTATGTATGTATGCACTATGTTGTGTTAAATTCTTCTAAAACTGCAGATATTGGGGCGTCCGGATAGCTCAGTAGGTAGGCGGGCGCCCATATATAGAGGTTTACTCCTCGATGCAGCGGGCCGCAGGTTCGACTCTGCAGTGAATCCTGGAGTCTACAAAACAATTGTCACTGGGTTACTTTCATACTGCAGAAAACCTGAAAACGCGATGATTCTCAGGCAAGTTCTGGAGTTGTACGGTGTGTTTTTTTTTTCTCTTAGATTTCTAAGTGGATTTATGGAAAGTTATTCGCAATGGACATCGGAGATGATAAGTAAGTCACACTGGATCTTAAAATATGAGTATCGAGTCTGTGTGCTCAGATGTGACTGGTTTAGCACTCCAAAACGGAGTATGATTATTGCTGACGATTGAAGCTCACCGCTCACGGCTTTCTCTCCATGTGCCCCCTTCAAATCTCCTGTGCCCCCCTGGGGAGGAGCACCTCACAGTTTACAAGGTTTAAAACATACTCTTACATATATAGGTATATATAGTCATTCGCTATATTCGCTGTAACTTATTCAATGTAGAGGGAGCAGCAAACTTAAACACCTTTTCCCCCCAGCTCAGTTCTAACCTTTGGAACAGACGGAAGGAAAAGATCCTGGGAACGAAGATTGTAAGTCCCGGTACTATTTACACTGATATAGGTCAGAAGGTATTGATGAAGAGGTTAAGTAAAGATGGACTGAAAGAGGGACTTACCCGACAATCTGATTGAAGTACTGCCTGTATCCCTCCAGAGTTTCATGCTAGGAATGTAAAAGAAAGAAAATAAACAGAGGGAAGAAAGACAGAGATGGAGAGAAACAAAGACAGATATGAATTGTCCAACAGCAAAGGTATAGTATAGACAGATAAAAAAAAAAAAATCACATCGGAAAACAAGATCATTTTCAGATAGTCCTATAATTTAAAGTTATATATGTTTTTGATGTATTAATAGCATAAAATCTTATATATATATATATATATATATATATATATATATATATATATATATATATATATAAATTATAGATTAAGGAGTGTGTGTGAGTGGGAAGTGGGAGTGTGTGCGCGCAGGGGGAGGGTACGTGTAGTTAGGAGTGTGTGGATATAAAAGCAAGTGCATACACAAACACACACAGAGTGACAGTGCAGGGTCATACCATGTTAGAGTGGGGCTGCAGCACAAGGCGAGCCTGTTTCCTCCTCTGCTTTCTGTAGTAGTTCTCAAACACATCACGCAAACCCTAAAACACAGATTACAGGTAAGACTGGGATGGATGGATGGATGGATGGATGGATGGATGAATGGATGGATGGGATGGATGGATGGATGGAATGGAATGGATGGGATGGGATGGATGGGATGGATGATCTATGGATGGATGGATGGATGGAATGGATGGGATGGATGGATGATCTATGGATGGATGGATGGATTGGATGGATGGATGGATGGATGGATGGGCGGATGGGTGGGTGGGCGGATGGATGGATGGATGGATGGGTGGATGGATGGATTATAAAGGTAAGGAGGCATGGAGTGTTTGAAAAAGCTAAATGTACTTTTAACAATATTTTATAGTCAAGTTAACTTAACCCTAAATCCCTTGTTTCTAAGTGAATACAAGAGTAAAAGAAAACATATTTGTAAATTAATTTGCAAATTAAATATTTTTTTAAAAGACTTTAAGGACCAGCTAAAACCCTTTAATAGAAAAAATGGACACGTCAAAGCCAAATTGGTTTAAATGTGTGTATTAGAATATTGTTGCTGTTCAATATTATGTCCTATATGTCCTTGTAATAGCTTTTTAGATGTCAGAATAACAACTTTATGCTCTTTAAACTAAACTGGAAACTTAACATGTGAAGCTGCACTTTATCGCCAGCAACAGCAAGGTACGCAGCCAAATGTTTAAGGTTGTTTGAGGGTGTAATTGATTTTAGGGGAGGATGAATTCAATGAGGTGTAAAAACCAAAAGTTAGAACCACTGAATGATGGGAAAAGTTGAGGTGTGTGAGAGAGAGTGTGTGTGTGTGTGTGTGTGTGTGTGTGTGTGTGTGTGTGTGTGTGTGTGTGTGTGTAAGAGTGAGATAGAATGTGTCTTTGATGACTTGGGTTCACTTTTGGTTGGCGTCACTAGTCAGACATCAAAACTCAAACCCACACACACACACACACACACACACACACACACAGAGAAAGAGAGAATCAGCTTTCCAAACTGGACCACCTCGTATCTTTTCCTTCCATTACACAGAAGCTCTCCCTCTTATCTCCCTCTCTGCTGTGTGTGAGAAACTTCGGGACTATCTAGGACCCAGACCAGGGCGCACAGTCCTCGGTGAGCTCAGAGATAAGAGCCCAGGTCTGGCCAGATAACATGCCCCCTTTCCTACTGACCACACAGACACACACACACACACAGAGACACACACATAGAGAGACACACAGAGACAAACACACACACTCAGACATACAGAGAGAGAGAGAGACACACACACACACATACAGAGAAAGAGAAACACACAGAGAGACAGAGACACACACACATACATACAGAGAGAGAGAGAGAGAGAGAGACACACACACACACACACACTTAATGTGCATGTGTGGTGACCAATACCTGCTATCACTAGGATTAGAGGTAATTAAGATAAAAGAAATCAAAAGTAGATACATTCTGTGAATTCAACAAACACATCTTTGTGTTTTACTAACTTTGACATTTCACATGACTGTGCCTTAGTGCCATAAAGCCAACGTAAATAAAAGAGAAAAAAAAAACAGAAACACAACACACTTGTTCACAATTTATTTTTGTTACAGTGTTTTGGTCAATAGACCTTTAAAAGATATAATGTGTAACTTTTACACATTAAAATGTCTAAAAATAGGATCAGACAGTACCGTTCATACAGACAGGCGGCATCTTGGGAAAACAGTCATGACCAGACGAACGCCGTGCAACCAGTAACCAGTAACATAGCTCATAGCTACCGTCTTTCTAAACTATCTTTTTACAAAGTGCTCAATGCATCGGTTTACATGTAGGGACCCTCATTATGCTACCGTTGAAGTGTGGTGCTATTTTGAGCCTTGTTAGTGGTATAGAAATAGCAATTTCTTTTTACTTTACCTGTGCCCCGACGACTAGCATTATAAGCTAATTAGCGGTTTGTGCTAAAATTGGTCACATTCGATTAGCATGAAAACATATCCCAGAGAACAGTCGCTACACATATTTTATTAACCCCTAGGCTCATTTTGCGCCGGATTTGTCCTTTACGTTACGACGAGCCGGACGACATCAGAGATAGTTTGTTTGACTGATTTTAAAACGTGTAACTGCCTATTCAGTGTTTCCATTTAGTATTGCACTTCCAAAAAGTTGAGGGACTCACAAGAAACTAAAGACTTCAAGAAGAATGGTAGAGGGGCAGAGGCCGAGATATCCTGATTTGAATCCTTAGTTGAAGAGGTCAAGCTCCACAACTATAGGACACTATTTCATCATCTGGTTTGACACTTCCCGCTTGGTAAATTCAACTTTTTTTGAATTGTTGCTACTGTCGCTTCTGTCTGTAAGCTCTGCCTTTGACATGGACACATTCAACTTCAAATAATGGCTCAAAGAACTTATGAGGATAATAATAACTAAAAGATTCAGGAGGGAGTTTTGCATTGAAGTACGACTACGCGCTTTAATCCTGTGTGTTAAACAATGTCCATTGAAAACACATCACAAAGTTACAGACAAAACAATAAAGTGGATGCTGGAAATATTAATCTCACTGGTCCTAATCTAGATAGTGTTTTGGAACCACGTTTAGTTGGATGCTGTGAGGTGACAAAAGGGCATTCTTTAATTCCCAGATTGACCCTCAGCTGAACAATGTGTACTCAACAAACGAGCAGCATCAAATGGCCGTGAACTCTTCATTTCACAGTGCTCGTTCTTCCCGAGAGAGGGTTTTTTTTTGTGTGTGTGTGGGCGTGCGTGCGTGCGTCCACAAAAACACTGGAGGCAAAGAAAGCGAGGGAAATACACAGATCGGGCAGAGGAGGAGGCAGAAACGAGGTAAAAGAAAGAAAAAGAAAATAGAATTAACGGAAAAAAAGAAAATGCAGAAAGAGATGGACATGAATAAACAAACAAAGTAGCTTATAAAGGAGCTCATCAAATTGAAAAGTTGATATGAAAGAAAAAAGAATTAGTCTTATTGTGTGGCTTTGGTGTTTTAAAGGGTGAGTTCAGATTCACCAAATCACACAATAACACAAACTAACTAACTAACCGATGGAGGCAGAGGTAGACCAGCAACTCCCGTGTTCTGCGAGGTAAAAATCGCTGTTTTTGTGAAAGGAGTCTGGTGGCTTTGAAGAGAGCAGAGATAACGGCTTCAGTTCCCCATCCTAAAGGGCTGTCTGACAGCAAGGTAAAGCTGTGAAAATATCCTAAATACAGCGTACACTTAAACTGATATAGATGTTTTTAGGTGTCCAACGCACTGCTGCCCCCCCCCGTCCACAGCAGTGCGTTGCTTAGCTTCCGTGTCGGTCCGAACTACCCCTTTAATGTCTGGGAGTCCAAGCAGCCCAACTTTCCTGTTCTGGTGCAGCTCCCAGTCTGACCAGTCCGCTGCTTCCCTCTCTTCTGCTCAGTGTGTTGGACTTCAGTCTGGTGTTTACATTGACCACAACTCTGTCCATATTTCTCAACGTGCAAGCACGTACGTGTGAGCGTAACAAAGGAGTATTGTTCGGGCCCCAACGCTGCTCGGCTACGGCTGGAAAATCGTGGACTTTAAACACGGTAAAGAGAAGGAAAGACGGAGGCAGAGAGTGGGAGAAGAAAGAGGAGAATGGATGGAGGAGAAGGGAAGAAAAAAAAAAAATGTGGAGAAAGTGGTGGTCCTGATTGCAAATGGGATTCCACATCCAGGTTTACTAGAAAAATAAATGAAACTGGTACATGCACGTGCCTTTGTGAATACAAGTCCTTCTCATTTAACAATCAAACTGC
Organism: Sander lucioperca; assembly: GCF_008315115.2. Lineage (NCBI taxonomy): Eukaryota > Metazoa > Chordata > Actinopteri > Perciformes > Percidae > Sander > Sander lucioperca. Next base: position 10,114,053 of record NC_050189.1, read on the forward strand.
ATGTGTGTGTGTGTGTGTGTGTGTGTGTGTGTGTGTCGACCCCCCTGCCCAGTGCAGCAAACTGTGCTGGACATTCTGGTTTTATTTTCTAATGGTAAATCCACATTTCTGCCCAATGGCCTGTCACTCAAACTGCTGCGACACCACTTTAATGAATAAAACAGTTTCAGACGTGTGTGTGTGTGTGTGTGTGTGTGTGTGTGTGTGTGTGTGTGTGTGTGAGAGAGAGAGAGAGAGGGGGAGGGAGGGAGGGAGAGAGAGAGAGAGAGAGAGAGAGAGAGAGGCTGACCCCCGAGGTGAAGAGTCCTGACCGTTCAACACCTCCTTCCCCGAGACTGAACACACTTCTTTCCCTTCTCCTCCATCTCTCATCCTTCTGTCCTTATCCATGTTTTCTTCCCTCGCCTCTCCCTCACCCCTGAAGTCACCCTCTCTCTAATCTCTCTCCCTCCGTGTTGTGTTTTCACCCTTGTCTTCCTGTTTTTGCCCCTTTAACCGACCCGTGAACCCCCGCCCCTTCTCCTTACTCCTTATCGTTCCGTAGCCGATTCGCTCTCTCCTCTCTCCTTCCTGTAAACGTCGGCGTTACACCCCCACCGACCTTTCGCCCTCCCTCCTCTCTTCTTGCTCATCAGTTCAATTCCAATTATGCAGAAAAGCCTCGATGGCACAGGATTCTAAAAGTTACATTTAAGACTTATAAGGCAGTTTTGATACCACCTAGTATTAAATGTAATGCCAACTTCACAGTCATATAATGGAAGGTCAGGATGGATGGATGGATGGATGGATGGATGGGAGCCCGAGAAAAGAATTATTTACCAAGTAATGTTATCTGAATTTCATATAACATCTTTGTGTTTCTAACAGTGTGTTTGTACTCTAATAATATACAATGAATACAATATTTGTCGCATGCTATGAAACTAAAAATACAAAATAAAGTCAATTTAAACATTACCCACACAAAATACAGTGAACAAAATTATAAACGCAACACTTTTGTTTCTGCCCCCATTTTCCATGAGCTGAACTCAAAGATCTAAGACTTTTTCTATGTACACAAAAGAACTATTTCTCTCAAATATTGTTCACAAATCTGTCTAAATCTGTGTTAGTGAGCACTTCTCCTTTGCCGAGAAAATCCAAAATCCAAAATGTGGTGGTCACACCAGATACTTAGTTTATCATTTTGTTCAGTGTATTTATGACGGCATTTATTTTATCCTACGAAGGAACAACATTTAAGACCTTTCTAAATGAAATTCAATACCTGTAGGCCTTATTTTTTAGAATATTACATCTAAGACTTTAATACTTTTAAGACCCCGCGGGTACCCTGATTAACAAATGCTGAGACTCAGTCGTCTCCTTCGTTGGCAGCTTTTTAAGGCCAAACATTACAGGCAAAAACAATGTTTGGTCATGCTCTGGTCAATTTTGAGATTTTGAGCTATTTTGCTATGTGTCTATTTTCAGATCCAAAATAAACATTTATATTACAAGCTAAAATGGTTCTAGTACTCTACTCTCACGGGATGCTAACATTAAACAGCTGAACCAAGAGTGCCTGAAATGCAGTGTTGTCATTTTCTTTCCTTTCTACTCTACTACTTCTTCTTTTTTTTTTTTTTAAACCCCCGCTTCCCTCCCATGAAATCGTCCCTGTTCTCACCCCCGTTGAACTTTTCTGACCTCTCTTCCCATCTCTCATCTCCTTCTCCTCTATCATTAAACCTCGCTTGCCCAATCTCTCTATACTTCTTCTCTCGCCCCCTTTACCCTTTCTCTAACCTCACTCTCCCTTTTTGCTCCCTCCCTCAAATCACTCTTTTCTGCCCGTTCCATTTTCTCCATCCTGTCAAAGTTCATGCACTTCCTGCCCCCCCTGCCATAGAGCCCCCAGACACACACAAACAGCCGACCCTCTGGCTATGTTGGACCCGGTCACAGTACACACACCCCAAATGTGCAACTAACCCAGTCATGGCCCAGTCAACATATCCACCCCATGTCGCTTTCACTCTGAGAAACTGAGAACACACGCACACGCACACGCACACACACACACACACACACACACACACACACACACACACACACACACACGCCTGGTTGGAGTGAAGCCAGGCCCGAGCCGGAGGCCTCATCTTACAGCATCGTATACTTCTCTGTACATTAAACCCTTAGGACTGGGCCGGGTGATGACACGCTGTATACCATGAGTTGGCGACACTGATTTTGCCGTTACCCCCCCTTTGATATCTCTATATAACTGTTGCTTTTCAGGAAATGGAAAAAGGCTCATTTAAAAAAATAAAAAAACATTAAATTGAGCTTTTTACCTTTGACAAAGTCAGATGAAATTGCCTCGCGTGTATATAAGTTTGTCAGGTATGAAACTCACTTGCCAAAAACTAGACCGGTTACTTTATCTAGCGAATAAATTAGACAGTATCACAACATATATATTTAAATCCCAATAAAAAAAAAAATATATCTTCCATGATACACCACTCTCTACTGGCCCTTGTGCATTCTCTCGATTGAAATCTAGCACAATTTGTGTTGTCTACTTAAACTGAGAAACAAAAGGAAACTAAATTAAAGTCATTATCAACTCAAAACAGAATTGAACGTTTTTAATCTGGGCTAACGTCTAAGTAAAGTCGATGCCTAATTTGCAGAACTCAACATTGTTACTTAAGTTAGCAACTGTGTGCACGGCGGGGGCGAACATATTAGAAGTAGTTTACAACAGGAATGAATCGGGTGAAACAGAGTGCTTGTGGATCAAGTCGAGGATTTAAAAAAAAAAAAAAAAAAGAGCGTGTGATAGATGTATGGAGATGAAAGTTATGGATAAAAGAAAGAATACGAATCAAAGAAGAGGATGAACTCACCAGCACAGTGTAGATATGCAGACAGCGGTAAACTGGAGAGAAATCCACCAAGTCCTGAGCTCCTGGGACCTGCAGAGAGAAACCCAATCAGACTGGATGTACACCACAAGATAGGTTTTTTTTTTTTTTTTTTTTTTTTATCCATATTCTTGTAATTTATTGAATGCCTTTGTTGTTTTATGCAGCCAACCTTATGCTTCTTTGTTTTTTTTATTCAGTGCTTACTTGTGTTCAATTTGTAGATTTTACGACTTTTGTAATACTAATTGTAATTGCTCATTATACTTTTGAATCTTTTCCTTAAGGCTGATTTATGCTTCGGCGTCGAATCGACGGCATACCCCCGCAGACCCCTCTGCGTTGCCGCGGACACCTCTCCGAGCCCTCCGCCGTAGCTCGACGTGCACCTCCAAAAATGTGTAACTTTGCGCTGAGGCGACGCAGACCGCAAGGACTGTGATTGGTCAACTCGTCCTGTGTGTTGACAGTCTGTGTTTCCAGCAGCCTACTGTGGGGAGTAGCAACATGCTAGTTCACTGACACAAGCTTTGCAAATAAACTCAGACATATTTTGGTTACAATGACGGGGTTATCCGTTTGGAAAGGGTCTATATGTCAGTAACGTTTTGAAATTAGCACTTTGCCAGCAAGCAGTACTTTGTGGGCAGTTGTGCTAAAGTTTGCTTGCTAACATAACATAAACTGGCCGGCAGACACCTCACAGATAACCTCAGACATATCACCCCCTAGCGTTATGGCAGTGAAATGCACCGCGATGCAATGCAACCCTGACGCAGAACTCTGAAAGGGTCACGACGCCGTAGGAGCGCTTTAGGAGCGACGGCGTAGCTATGGCGTGGAACTGATGCAGAAGCATAAAACAGCCTTTAGGAGAGTAAAGCATTCTGCAGCACTTCATTCTTTTGTCAGTGTCACCAGCTGCTCATACCTCTTTTTCTTTCCATCTATCCCTCCGTCTAACCATCCCACTTCTTCCTCCCTACCCACATCCTCTGTCTTCTGGAGAACACAGTCGCAATTTACCCATTTTAACACACGCACACACACACAGTGTGTTTCATTATCTTTGTGGGGACCCGTCATTGACATAATGCATTCTCTAGCCCCTCACCCTAACCTTAACCATCACAACTAAATGCCTAACCTTAACCCTTACCCTCACCCTCACCCTCACCATAACCTAATTCTAACTCTAAAACCAAGTCTAAACCCTCAAACAGCCCTTTAAACTTGTGGGGTCCAGCATTTTGGCCCCACGAGTATACTGGACTCCCGGTTTTTGGACCCCACGAATATAGTTAAACACACACACACACACACACACACACACAGCAAAGAAACGTGCCCTCTTGCCCTCTGGAAAGTTTGCTTTCTGTGAAAATCACACACAATGCCAGCTTTGATGTAACCGCACACAAACACACACACTCGAAGTCCTGAGACAAGGCGTACAAACAAAGACCACTTAAAGACAGAGGTGGAGGGAGAGAGGTGGGATGGAGACGGAAAAGAGGAAGGGAGGAAGATTAAGGGCTGATGACAGAAACAGAAGTTCCTTTCACACATGCAATGCAACCCTGAACTTATCTAGTCATTACTGGGTGGATATTTCGCAATGCTAACCAAAGGGGAAAAAGGATTTGCATTTCGGATCCACTCCAAATATTGAACGGCTTCTTCTTCGGCCCATCATGCTACACCCTTCCACCAAGTTTCACAAAAATCGGGCAGGTAGTCTTTCAGTAATCCTGCCGACAGACAGGCAGAGGTGAAATGGTAGAGACGAATAGATGATAGAGACACCAGTGGCGTAGTACTCGAGACCACTTTTTGAACGTCTCGGTCGGAATCAACCGCATTTTTTGCTCGGTCTTGTCTCGGTCTATAAAGAGGACTCTGGATTTTATTTCAAGACCGGTCACAACCACAACTGCCTTTTGATTAAGGCATTTCTCATGATACACTTATGGCAATAAAAGAGGTGAATGAACAACAATCTTAATTTGTTTTCTGTGGTTTTTTTGGTTTTCTTTTTTTAATGGGAATGTTGATCTTTCAGGTCAATTTGAGGAGTGCCTATGGTTAGCATTTTCCACATTTTATTGTGGCATGCAGTGTTGTTCTCGCACTGGTCTGGTCTTGGTCTTGTCTCTGTCTCTGTCTTTACCCCTCAAAGTCTCGGTCTTGACTCGGTCTCAACTAGGCCTGCATGATAAATCGCTATAAAAAAAATTGCGATCTCGATTCACCCTGTCCACGATTTAATTTTTAAATGAATTCCTTTATTTTGGTAGGACAGCTCTCACAAAGTTCAGGGCTTCACTCTCAGCCAATGACAAAGCGCCTTTTAGTCACATGTTTCACTCGTCGAGCGAGCGCGGTAGTTCGGAAATAAACCAAATGGATATTGATGAAAATCCAGGTTCTAGTGACGAGAATCAGCCAACCACCGAACTCCTTCTGCAAAAAGGCTCGGATTCAGTGGTGTGGAAGTATTTTGGATTCAAGCAAGACGACGAGGGTCAGTCTGATGTGATTTGCAAGGCATGCTTTGCCCTCGTTGCAGCACCGCAAGGTAACACCAATCTTTGCCAGCACCTCAAACGTCACCACAAAGTGCAATATGATGAAGCCGTACAAGGCAAGAGGTCCAAAAGACGTTTCAATAAGCCTATTTAGAGCCATGTTCAGGGCCATGTTCAGCGCAGTGCGTTAAACTTCTATTTTTGGTAACCTACTTGAATGGCCAGTTGAAAGTTAATTCTATAAAAGTCGAGCATTTAAAGAGTGTGCTAAGAAATCATTCTGTTTTTGATACTGTACTTAAATTGGCAATTGACAAACTCCATTTCTCTAGAGACTGAAGCTGTAGCTGCAGCATGTTGATTGACATGTTTTAATTATGTAAAGACATGTTCAAGGAGTTAAGATAGAGCCTGTATCAGGGCCATATTTAGTGTTATATGTCACTATTTTTGGTAGCCTACTGTACTTAATGGCCAGTATGTACTTTATTTTCTTTATTCACTGAAGCCTCTATGTTTACAGGCTTGTGATGCGCAATGTGCTATAGGTGCCAAAAAAAAAAAATCTATGTTTGGTACTGCCAATTTGTTTTGTTTTGTCATGGTTCATGTGTGCAATAAACATTACACTTTGTGAAAAAAAAAAAGTCGTGGCAGAGAATTGTGATATCAATTCTAAGCTAAAAGAAATCGTGATTCATATTTTTCCCCGAATCGTAAAGGCCTAGTCTCTACCCCTCAAAGTCTTGGTCTTGTCTCGGTATCAACCCCTTAAAGTCTTGGTCTTGACACGGTATCAACCCCTTAAAGTCTTGGTCTCTACCCCTCAAAGTCTTGGTCTTGTCTCGGTATCAACCCCTTAAAGTCTTGGTCTTGACACGGTATCAACCCCTTAAAGTCTTGGTCTTGACACGGTATCAACCCCTTAAAGTCTTGGTCTCTACCCCTCAAAGTCTTGGTCTTGTCTCGGTATCAACCCCTTAAAGTCTTGGTCTTGACACGGTATCAACCCCCCAAAGTCTCGGTCTCTACCCCTCAAAGTCTTGTTCTTGTCTCGGTATCAATCCCCCAAAGTCTCGGTCTCTACCCCTCAAAGTCTTGGTCTTGTCTCGGTCTCTACCCCTCAAAGTCTCGGTCTTGTCTCGGTCTCTACCCCTCAAAGTCTTGGTCTTGTCTCTGTCTCTACCCCTCAAAGTCTCCGTCTTGTCTCAGCCTCAACCCCTCAAAGTCTCCGTCTTGTCTCAACCTCAACCCCCTTAAAATCTCAGTCTTGACTCTGTATCAACCCCCCAAAGTCTTGGTCTTGTCTCGATCTCAACCCCCCAAAGTCTCGGTCTCTATCCCTCAAAGTCTCAGTCTTGGTGAGGACTTGGTCTCGGTTTAGGTGGTCTTGACTACAACAATGAGAGCCACTTAAAAAATGTGGAAAAGGTGAAGACCTCTGAAAAAAAGAAAACAGGAAGAGGACAAATAGGACCAAAAAAGGGGAACAAAGGGAGCAAATAAAAATAGTCTTCAGAGACACAGGACGACGACTGTAAATGAAGGAAAGGGGAAAAGGCATGGCAGGGGCATGGGGTGGCGTGAGGAGACGGGATGCTGACGGTTGGCATCAGCGCAGCCGTTGGTGCCAACGTGGTCATAACCTTTTGCCGGCCGCGGGGTCAGGCCTTTGTTCGAGCCAAGGTCTTCCCATGAAGAAGGTTGACTTGAGTTTACAGGATGTAAATAAGCAAAGGGGACGACAGGGACCTTAAAACAGAATGGCAGCACGGGGGTGACAAGTTCAGCTCTATTCTCTTCAACTTCATTGTACTTTGCTTTCCTTGAGTGTGAACAACAAGAAAGGACTTCTGATCCCGCGAGGGGGGACGTGAAGAGTTCAGTGCCGAAATGCTTTCTGCCCACAGAGTTTCTACAAGTTCATCTTTTCAACGGTCTGTAAACATGTTAGTAGAGCTGGGACGATATGCTTCTCTCCCAATTTTCACAATACATGGGTGCAGATTCGATTTGTATTGCGAGTTTTATTTATTGCGATTCTAGAAGTATTGCGATTCGATAGTATTCAGTGTTGCGATTTTCTTTTCATTCATTCATTTAACAAAAACAAAAGTTGAATAATACACTTCTAGAGACAATATCATGAGACATTTCTAAAAACTCACTGTTTTATAAAAAGAATGTACATCACATGTCGGTCAGTCAGTCAGACATTGATTTCATTTGTAAAGAAGTACATAACATGGATTTTCTGCATTTTCTAAAAAGTATCGATTCTACGCTTCACGGCTATTAGCGGCACTTCAGTGTGCGGTGTGTTCCTGCCGTAAAGCAAGAAGGGACACATGGAAGAGATGAAAGAAGACAGAAGGATATGAAGGAAAAGAGACAAAACAAAAACAGAAACAGAAACAAAAAGGGAATGAAACGGGAGACAAGTGAAGCCGAGGCCACACTAGAGGATTATCAGGACTGCTGTGATTATGTATGTATGAGAATCAGAGATCATACTGCCAGCAACCAATCAGGGGACAGTTTCCCCCACAAAGTTGTTTACCCCTGGGGCATGTGTCTTTATTTTCGACGAGGGCCCAGCTGGGGCCAGTCACAGACTGATGGCAGCATTAATGTAGATATGTGATAACAGAATCATGGACAAAATCGCGAAATTGAGAATTTTAAAAAGCTACAAGACTCCATAGGGCCCTACATTAAGTCAGTGCTAAAAACTAACTGGAGATTTGAAAATATGACTACGTCTAAGTTTCTAACCGAGCCGCCCCACTGTAACTGTAGTTTAAAAAAAAACGTCTTAAAAACACATTAATCAATAATTCCCAGTGGCTTAGGCCCAGTGGGGGGCAACGTTGGGGCAACCAGACTTGCAATACACTGGGGCAAACCCTGGGGGAGAATGGAATGAACCGGATGGACCCATTTGGATTGGATTTATGTTGGAGATGAGAGGCCTTATTTATCGTTTAGTTTGAAAAGGACAAAGACAGAAGGACAGATGAGATACTTTCATGCGTTTGTGTGTATGGTTGTAGTTCTCTCACTTCATCGTCCTCCTCTTCATCCTCCACATCCAGAATGCCAGAGTCCTGTTCCGACACTGGACTGCCCCCATGCCCTCCGCTGTCCGTCGCCGCTGCTGCCTCCTTTCGGCTGCGTCTGCCAATCAGGGCCCTCGGCTGTGTTGAGACGGAGCTGTCCAGGGAGCGCTGCAGCTGCGCCTGAAGCACAACACCAAAGTAAACATCAGAAGAGCCATACAGGCCAAATTCAACCCTTGGAGATACGTTTTTGTTTGCTTCTGCTTTAGTTATTTCCTACGTTTCCCAGAACACCTTTCAAAAGACACTGAGGAGGAAAAGGAACTGTTTGCATTCGACTTTTGGCGCAACTTCAGATCAGTGGAAGTGCTTTGATTTTGAAGGTCTGACACCAAAACCAGATGTTCAATGATAACAATGACACACAGTCTGCATGTGCTACAATTACACTTTATATGGGGAGATAAAGAAATAAAATAATGACTCCCATTAGCCCAATTCCCATTTCTAAGACTTAGAAGCTTAGAAATTGCAGATGATGAGATGACTGGTTGAGACATTTGAGAAAAACCTGCCACTCCTTGTCCCATAAAAACAATCAAATGGAAAAGACCTATAAAAAGTGATTTACAAAAGCACCTAAGAATACACCAGGGGGAAAACCTCAAGCCAGGAAGGGAAGAACAGGAAGGATGAAGAGTCAATGAGTCAAAACAAAGCACATAAAATTAGCTCAGAGGACTTTAAAGGGAAGACAGGGACAGCTTACATGTTTCTTTATCTATGCTTCTGCATGTCAAAACACTCATTTAAACTTGGTGCATTTGTAACATTGATGTATATTTAAGCTAAGTATCTGAAAGCATTTTATCACAAAATTACAGAGCGGAAAACAAAAAAAGGCTATAATTGACTCTATTTTATACCTAACCCTAACCCTTTGAAAAACTCCCACTTGTTACCTTAGAGGAAGAAAATGTTTGTGTCGCAAAAAACATTTGCCATAAAATATATTATTTTCCACTTTCACTTACTTTAACCAACATCTGTCCTGATCATAATATTAATTAATTTCAAGAATTGTAACTCTTAAAATGCCAGTTTGTTTACAAAATGCCACAATTGCATTTTTTTCTGCATACTAAATGCTTTTTTTTTTTTTCACACTCTGGGATATTTCAACGATGAGCAACAACATGCATTTTGATGCATCAAACACTGCAGTGCTCCATAATACAGCAGCAACGCACCAAGAGGAAATGAGGAAAATAGCATGTACAATAACGTGGGAAAATGGCTCAATCTGCTGGAAAATAGTAAAAACTACAAATTTGAAGCCAGGGCTCTACTGTTAATTAAAAGCCTGATATAATAGATTGTATGATTGCGTGCTGTAATGGCCATGGGATCACACATTGTGGTTTTAATGGGTTCCAATGGAGACATTTTTGTCCTTAAGGGTCAGAGTGTCTGCATTTTGAATACACAGTTAGGAGCTCATATGCTATCACCAGACTAAGCTCAATCTTTGAAGACTGAACGTTAGTCCGGGGGGGAGGAGGGGTCTGCTCTATATTTCTACTGCACAATATACGTGATCAACGGGCATAGTTCAAATGACTCTGTACGCAATTGGATAGTCCTTCAACCAATCAGACCAACGATCCGGATGACGTAGCAGCGACAGCGGCATCAACGGGTTGCTACGCTTCGGTGGCCGTCATGTTGAATGTAAACAAAAAGCTGCTTGGTCGCTTCTCTCTCGTCAACGTTTATCTATATATCGAAACAGGTGTACATTTTATTTCCAAATTGTATATATTTTTAAATATTGCTAGTGTATTAGTCTATTATTATTTCATGTATATTGTTTCCTATTATTTAATGTTTACTCTGTACGTGTGCTGTGTGTCTGAAATTTTGCTGCTGAAACAACGTTATTTCCCATTTTTTGGGATCAATACAAAATCTATCTATCTATCTATCTATCTATCGATCTAACGTGTTAAACCCGCCAATAGCGCGCCAGGTGGATAAGCCAGTTTATATTGTATTTATATTGTAACGGAAGCAGGATAGAAACATGTACAGGTTTCCAGCCTAAGCTGCAGGGCGAAATCAAATCGCCGGCAGATCGGGCTGGATTTACCCAGTCTAAGGAGCTGAGGTTTAACTTCCAAAATTTGGGGGGGGTGGAAAAAACACACCCTTGCCAAAATGTAGGCCATCACACATGAACACATGTCCCTAGTGATGCACAGGGGTTACAATAGGTTAACATGCATTCATATGCAGCTTACAATAGGGTAATGTAGTAATGATGCTAATGGCGAAGCTTCCCAAAAAATAAACAAACATAAAAAAGGGTGAGGCAAAGACAGAAGGAAATGGAAAGATTTTGCAGAGAACAATGCAATGAATGTGTAATCTAATATCTGATGCAAACTGTGTCCTGTCTGTGTCACTATTTTGAGGGAAACAGAGTATCATGGGAAATGATGCATTCTGTTCCGTCTGCGGCAGTGTCGGACCAGGAATACTAAAAATAATCAAACGGGAAGTTTTGGTTAGAAATTAATGGGAGCTTGTATCCAACACAAAATGAAAACAGAGTTGTGTTCCTTATAGAGATGGCCAATTCTGCCTCTGCAGGAAAGCGTCATTTCTATTGTTGCCCACTGTAGATAATGTAGATAATTTAGGTGAAGTTTCTGGTTTCCAAACTGTGTCTAATGTTTTTGTTTTGCAGTTTTGTGAACAATATCTGAACATGAAATATGGGCATTTCTTGGATTTGATCAGCAAACGCCGCTGACTTTTAAAGTTCTTTGAAGGCTTCTATGTCGGAAGGTCCTTCACAACTTGGCCACCAAAAATGTTTTTGTGGGAAAATCTTGTTATTGGGGGGGAACCCCCTCAGATCTAAGTACATCTTGCCATTCCCACCCAGATCCGCCTCAGGTCCTTTTGAAAATCTACGTGAATGCTGTGGCTTCCTCTGCTCGCCGGCGCCGGCACGTAGGCTACCTTGTGCACTTAAATCTGTCGATTAAGACGTCAATAAAATACGTCAGAGGCTTTGAGCGTCCCGATTGGCGCCTTTAATGATGGTAATGAGAAAAACTGGTGTTCGTAGGAGGGTGGATCTGCACAAACCCGGGTAAACACAATATCAGTGATGTTGGAAGAATACAATGCCATCTTTGATCTAATGCCCACACGCATGCAAGACTAATGAGTCATATCAGACAATAAGTACAAACAGAATCAGTGGAAAGTCTCATTTCTCGGCATAGAAGGTCAGGGGGAGGGGGGGTGGGGGGGGCGCGAGTGGGGACACACAGGAATGTGCCCTCTCTGTTGAGGAAAGAATAGGTAACAAGCTCTAAATACAGCAATGAGTCTTTTCACTTAGACTCAACCAACCAAAACTCTAGCGAGGCAAAATGTTGAAAGAGTAACTTAATACAAAATTAAAAAAAGAAATGGCACAGACCTCAAAACACACAAAGTGGAGAGTCTTGTTTTGTCAGCGACGATTTTTTTCTCTGCGTGGCATTCCTTTCTAATCCGGCAAATGGTCGTTTTCTTTCTTTCCGCACAGAAATTAACAAACGAGAGCTCAAAAGACAAGCAAACACATGAAAGACGGACATGAGAGAGGGAGTGAAAGACATAGAAAAGCAACTTTCCTACAGTACGCAACGCTGCAGATACAGACGTCAGCGCCTACGTCAGATAATTCCACTTGAGTGGCTGAATTTGGCTTTTTGGAGCATTCCTCGACAGGTGGATGCGCGTCCTGAGGCATCCACTGGCAATACCAAGTTCTGTTTAAAAAAGAGAAACCTTATTAACCGGGGTCTTTTGTCGCGTTTCTCTTTGGGGGGGGGGGGCGGCATTCGGTGTGGACCTTGAAACTCAAGTGCGGGAATGTGCGTCATCTCCTGCGCACAATCCTAAAAGGAAAAAAAAAAATAGACGGAGAACAGAGAAGATTGGGGTGGGATTTGGGGTGGCAGTAGCTCAGTCCAACTTGGGTTGGGAACCGGAGGGTCGCTGGTTCAAGTGCCAGTACTGACCAAAGTACAGAGTGTGGATTGGTAGCTGGAGAGATGCCAGTTCAACTCCTGGGCACTGCCAGGTGCTCTTGAGCAAGGCACCGTACCCCCCCAACCGCTCAGGGCGCTGGTCCAGCACTGGCAGCCCACTCACTCTGACATCTCTCCATTTGTGCATGAATAGGTCCTGAGCATGTGTGTGTATTTCAGGCCTGTGTGTAGTGATTTCTAACAAACAGAGTGTAAATTGTAATTTCCCCACTGGGGATCAATAAACAGTATAAATTATAAAAAAAAACATGGGAAAAAAGAAGTGGCTAGAGAATGAAGTACAGGACAAAGGAGGAGAAGGGAGTAAGGAAGAGAAGAGCAGGAGAAATGAGAAGAAACAGCTGGGGATGAGAGGAGGATAAAATTTGCCTGAGAAGAAGTGAGGACAGCTGGGGATGAGGACCAGAATCCGAGCCACACTATAATCCATTTAGCACAAGACGACTCTAAATATTTCTGAAATAATCAGATATTACATTGCGGCAACACCACAAGGCAGCCCCAAGTTAAATATGTGCTTCGCTGACAAACTTCAAGGCGATTTGCGGCCTCAGCGTTGGAAATTGACATAAATTGCAAGTGAAAGAGCAGAGTTGCAGTGATTGTTTGTTGACAGGTGGTTTAAAGGGGCTATTTATTGTGGAAAAGTTGCAGCAATTTGTTAAAAAAAAGAAAGAAAAAAAAATAGACTTCCACGTCATTCTCTGAGAAAAAACGATAAAGTGACAGTGTCGGAAAGACTCTTATTTTGGAAAACATACGAATGTAATTAAAACCAAAAAGTAATTATTGCACGCAGTAAAGTTGTTTCCCCAAACGACTTTCCACCAGTTGAAAAAAAAAGAAAAAATATACTCAATGACAAGATTGGAACAAACAAAAAGGTACTTTTAACAGCTGTTCTGCATGCCGCAGTCTGCACTGCTCAAGGATAAGGCTGGGGATCGAACCTCCGTCCTTTTTGATTATTTAAAACTCAGCTATCGCAAGTTTTTGGAATGATTGGTCAGATTTTTATTCTTAGTTTAATTATTCTTTAAGCAGATATTTCCTGATCTCACTCAAGATATTTGGCAAACTTGCAATGGATGGATGGATGGATGGATGGATGGACATATGGGTGATGGACAGATGGATGGATACTTCACGTATCCCCGGAGGAAAATTCACACGTCACAGCAGCAGTACACGAACAAAAACCACACTGAACAAAGAGTGTATTCTATTCTTTAGCCTTGTGTGGATGCTTTGTGTTAATATCAAACTCTGATACATCTGAGAGGCTTGGTTAATTTTGGACAATTTAAAAAGGGATTTGTGGGAAAATAGGTATTGTTTTGGTATTAGTACCAAAGCACACACATGGTTTTTGCACCGTTATTGAATCAAACGACTCCACTCTGAAAGGCGATAAAGGACAATACATGCACACACCGAAACACTGACCAAAGCTGTCAAATTGCTAAACATGAACAACCTCACCCACCCACTACAAAAAACACACACGGACACACCAACTATCGTGCAACATGTCCATTTGCCATATTAGGTCGATACTTTCCTTACACTTTTATGCTGCTACTGTTTTATGATGCCATCATATATTTGCACATTGAGAAGTGCTCTTATTTTGACTTTCTTTTATATTGTTTTTTAATATCAGGGAGTGCCATCGTATATTCCATTGTGGTGTTGTCTTGCACAGCAGTATACTGACAAAGTTTCTTATCTTGTATCAAAAAGCAATCCGAGATGTACTCAAAGTTCTGCACACTGTACAGCTGTGTTATGTAGTAACATATAAATATCAATTTGGCACTGTATTGAAAAATACTCTGTATTTAATGACTCGGCTCAGGTAATACCTGACTGGGACATCTCCACTATAGATCACTTTTTGGCAGGCAGACGGCAAACCAGAAATGATGGTGTCCAATGGCAGTGAACTGCGGAGCATTATTCGGCAGACAACACACACACACACACACACACACACACACACACACAGTGACTGACACAACGACCTATAACAGTCTATTTTCAGTTTTCCCTGTGATGGTTCAATACACCGGCCCAGCGCGTGCCCTCCGCCACCCCCGCTGCACGCACACGCATGTGTGTGTTCAGTAACTAGATACAGGTAATCAATCTTCTTCCACTTCACAGGCCCAACAATCTGTTTTCTATTAGTGTGTGTGTGTGTGTGTGTGTGTGTGTGTGTGTGTGTGTGTGTGTGTGTGTGTGTGACTACTGAATGCACAGCAGAAGCTCTGAAGTGCTTGTCCATTGCTGAAAGTGAATAAAAGAAAAAAAAAAACAGAAGGAAGGAGGGAGAAAAGTAAATGGAAAGATGAGGAGATGGAAAGACTGCAAAAGAGCGAAGGACGGAGACGGACATTTTGACAGGGAGGCGGAAATGTGATGTGACAGAGTACAGAGAGAAAGAGGGGAATGACAAATGACAGGAGAGTTATAAAAGAAAGGCAAATACATTTGGAGATGTTTCAAAAGTCATCGCCTCTTTCCTTTAATCCTTCTTCTGTATCTCTAGCCCTTCTCTTCTCCTCCTCTCCTCAAAGTTTTCATCCCTCTCCTTCCTTTGACTTTCTTCTACTCCTTTTTCTTTCTGCCCTCTCTTCAGAAAGCTTGTGATACGTTTAAAGGCTTTAGTAGACACCAAAACACTGCACACAATACTCATCATCAAACCGTTTTATCCTTTAAGTTAAAAAAAAACAAAAACAGAGTTAGCACATTCATGCTGGGGTCAATGGGCACCTGCTCGTATTTGATTGGCCACCGCAACAGGACTGGGACTACAAATAATTATTTTCATTATTCAATTAATCACTTATTCCAGGGATCTTCAACAGGGGGTCCTCAGGATCATTGCAGGGGGGCCGCTATCGTTTAATACTTTTTTTTTTCCCCAAAAATAAAATTTCTCTGAAAATAACCAAATTAATCCAACATATTAATAGCAAAGATAAGTCCCTCCCCCCTTTCTGCTAAAGCCCAAAACGGTCTCCTAAGCCCCTCCTCCCACATGGGAGAATGGATGCGTGTGCATGAGCAGTGATTGACACGCAGTTAGACCCCCCCCCCCCCTTCCAAGTCCGAGTCACCAAAGAAAAGTCAAGGTCGAGTCACCATTACCTGAGTTTGAGTCCGAGTCGAGTCTCGAGTCCCCAGTGTTCGAGTCCAAGTCCGAGTCACCAAAGGAAAGTCTGAGACCATTACCTGAGTTTGAGTCGAGTCTCGAGTCCCCAGTGTTCAAGTCCAAGTCGAGTCATCAAGGTTGAGTCTGTGGTGAATTCCAAGACTGCCTACATGTCTCCACTCTGGCATCTTTAAAGAGCTGATATACTATTAAAAGAGGGTCTACATTAAACAAAAATGACACCACCGTCACTATTGCAAAGGGAGTTTATTTACTGACTTTTTTCTAAACAACATTTAGCCGTGCTCTTTCCAGCATTGGCTGTGAAATCCGTGTAGGCGAACTTCAGGATCCGGGGCGCATCTCTCTGCATTTTCCAAATGTGAACATGTAGAGAGAGAAAAAGAGATCCCAAAGACGATGTAAAGTGAGTTAACAGTTAACAATAAACAAGAAGCTTCTCAAGACATTATGACTTCATCTTTTGTTAATACTGTCAGTGAAGTAAAGGGTGTTGCCCCCAAAAGAACATCAGCCCTGGATGGAACGTCTCCCCAGCTGCTTCCCGGCCGGTCTTGGAGCCCGAAACAGGAAACGTGTAACATCTTATATCAAATTTGTATGACCTATTTAGTCAGAAACTTCATCCAACGTCTGAGTCCAAGTACAAGTCATCAGTCCGCGAGTCCAAGTCAAGTCACGAGTCCAGAGAATAGTCTCGACTCGGACTCGAGTGGGACTTGAGTCCGAGTCCAGGACTCGAGTACTCCATCACTGCTTACAGAAATATAATAAACTAGTCTTGCATTGCTAGTCCACACAGCATTCCAGGATGGGAGAAAAACGTGCTCTGGTTTATTGGCATTTCTTTAAACCAATCACAATCGTCTCGGGAAGGAACTTGTCTTGGTGGAACATGTGTACGTTCAAGAGTAGTTTTAGTCGTGCAACAGAAAACTCAGATTGGACAGATAGTCTAGCTAGCAGTCTGGATTTACCCTGCAGAGATCTGAGGAGCAGTTAACCATAGTCCTCATGAATCCACCGTAGTTTAAAATTACAACACAAAGAAAGCGGAAAGGTGACGGACATCCGGCCGAAAAGAGTGACATCCGGCGGAATTTCCGGAGGCACCGGAGCAATGCCGGGAAGTGGAACATCGTGGATATAGACTAGCCTAAAACTGACATTTGGATATTTGACTTGGTAACAAAATGCTTGCTGGAAACGTAACGTTGGGCGTGTCTGTAGGTTAGTGTCAGGATCCCACGGTCTTCCCATTCTTCCTGCTGATTCCTCACGTCTGTATCCTCCTTTGCCTTCATAAAAGCTCAGTTTTTCGGTTTGACAGCCTTTAAAAACTTAAGTTCTGGGCTCTTTATATTGTTGGTAGTGCATCCCGCCACAACAGCAGCTTTTATGCATTTTTCTGTAAACGGAGAGCAGAGAGTTGTTTTCCCCTCCGGTGAGCGTGGCTTTCCGAGGATGACGCGATGCGCTCCGTCTCTACAACAGCCCAGAGCAGGGGGACGAGGTGACGTCATTAAAAAGGTCTCGAAAACCCAAATAAATTCTGGTTACTGTGATGTAATTGACGAGGAATGCAGCGAATTCTCATGTTTGAGAACCGGGAACCTTTTTCTACTCATACTGATCTCATCCTTCATTCACCAGCTTGCCCCTGATCCTCTTCTTCACCTTCCTCTCCTCTTTTCATTTTCCTAGACCACTTCTTTACCATGATGTCCTCACTTCCCTCTTCCCCTTTACTTCCAGTATCTTCCTCCACTATCTTTCTCCTCATCTTGTCGTCCTCTCTCCTCCTTCCATCCGCTATCTTCTATATCATTCCTTCACATGCCCCTTTCTCTTCCTCTCTGGTTCGAACAATCCCATCTCATCTCTTTCTCTTCCCCCGTTTTCTCTCTCCTTCTCTTCCCACTCTCAATCCTCCTTTCCACCCATCTTCCTCCCTGTCTCCTCTTCTTCCTCCTCCTCCTCCTCCTCTTCTTCTCTGGGCATGTGGCAGCAGACAATAGCTCCATTGTGAGCCCTGTGCTCTCCTCCGTCTCCTCCCTCCATCCCCTCCTCCTCCTCCTCCTCCTCCTCCTCCTCCTCCTCTTTCCCAAGATCTATTTATTTTCACATCCTTGGTCGAGTGAGCTGTAACGACGGCCGGGTACAGAGAGTTAGAGCTAATTTAGAACAGAGCACACCAGAGAGACATACTGTCTGAGAGAGAAAGAGATGGAGGGACATGAAAAAAAAAAAAAAAAGACTAAGAAAAAAAGGGTGAAGAGGGACAAAAGGAAAGGAAATCAGAAGTTGTAGTGTGTGGGTCCACATCTCACACACACACACACACACACACACACACACACACACACAGTGAGTGCTCGGAGCCAAACATTTGATACTACAACATAATCCCAGTATCAGTATCAGGACTGCCGGACCACTGCGGTTTCCATAATCTCCCTTGTAATTAGTGGTTAGAGGAGCTAGCGGTGGGCTTCCTCACTGACTGCAAGTGGATTTTCTACGCCTGTGATTCTCAAACTGTGCCCCCCCCCCCCCCCCCTCCCCGTAGGGTTCAGAGTGTGTGGGCGTGAGTGATACGTGGGGACTGTGTGAGGCTCATCTGAAGACAAACTCCTCAAATGCTTTCACTGTACTTTCTCAGTGTTTATGACTCGGATAAAAAGATTTTCTCATCGTGCAGTAGTTTTTGGGGGAGAGCCCAGGTGATCTGTTGACTGTGACTCACATCATCTTCATATCATCAAACCATCCAGTGACCCCTGTGCCCTGTAGGGAAGCATCTGCATTAGGTATGTTTACTATTCAATTTCATTTCAACTCAATTGTATGTATAGTGTCAAATCACAACAGGAGTTATCTCAGGACTCTTTACAGATTGAGCAGGTCTAGACCACACTTTATGATTTACAAAATACCCCAATTTGGTGCGACAGTGGCGAGGAAAAACTTCCCTTTCTACAGACATAAACCTCTGCACACAGAGACACTGATCCAGATATTATATATGTTACAGATATAATATACTATATATTTCTCTAATTGAAATGAATGGGTGAGTGGCAAGAGGAATTTTAGTCACTGGTCAACCATTAGCTGCAATGTTTGGGATCAAGAGTGAGAAATGATCCTCTAGTGACACCTAGAGGACAAAATCAATCCCTAAATCTGCAGTAAGTCTGGATCCGACAGTCTTCTCTCAGTTCAGAAGGTTCAGTTCAGACTGGCCTGAATTAAAGTAGTTTGTCTATTACTGTGTTTTTTTTAAAAGGGTCGTTTTATGCATTATATCCCTGATATTTACTGTGAGCAACGTATAGCTACGTTGATGCTGGGAGCCTTAAATAATGTGGCAATTAACAAATTCTCAGAATTACATCCTTAGAGAGAAATACACTGCAGAACAAGTTGGACACTTGCCATTATGAGGATTTCAAATCATGCATCTCCAGTGGATTCATTTGCTATCGATTAATTGTTTGGTCGATAAATTAGGCCTCTAACTAACGAGTATTCTCCTGGTGAACCTAACGGTGGTATTTGAATAGTAATGTGACTTTTTTAAGCAGTTCTGTTGACTGGGATTTCATTCCCTAACCCAGTGGTTCTCAAACTTTTTTCAATAATGTACCCCTTTTGAATTGTTTCTTTAAGCCAAGTACCCCCTGACCAACGCTAATCATTTTTGGTAGGAAAAAAAAGTCTATATAAAGAGGAACAGCGCTGTCAGCGATAGATTTACTAAACAACAGTCTTGTAACTGAAATTTTTTAATTAGCAATTAAATGCTAATGAGAAAAGGAGACAACAACTGTAAAAAAGACAAAACCTTGGAAAAAGATAGTAGAAAGAAGGAAGGAAGTAAGGCAAGAATAGGTCGAAAATAGTATCAAAAACAGTGACATAACTTTGAAAAAAGCGAGAAACTTTTAAAAAGTAGGACAGTAAAAGGAAGGAAGGCAAGAATAGGTCCAAAGGAGGAGACATAAATGTCACATTTCTGGTAGGAAAAAAAAAAAAAGTCTACATAAAGAGAAACAATGTTCTGGACCTGTTCTGGGCCTTGTAACTATTAAACATTTTGTTAAATATCTGACGTACACGTACCCCCATTTGAGAAACACTGCCCTAACCCATTCTGAGCCAGGAAAAACCCTGTATAAAATAGTTAAATATGTCCATCCCAGTTTCTCAAAGTCCAAGGTGATGTCTTTAAATGTCATGTCTTGTTTTGTCCAAAACCCAAAAAGATATTCAGGTTAATATGATATGAAAACAGAAAAAAAAAGCAGGAAATCTACATATTTGAGAGGCTGAAAATGGCATTTTTGATTAATCGATTATCAAACTAAAATATATAATAATATTCACCAAGATTTGTATCCAAAGTGCTTTACAATGTGGCGCTCATGCACCCATTCACACGCCGATGAAGCTACCATGCGGGGGACCGGTCTCACCATCTGTGGGTTCAGCCGAGGATCAAACCCTGTGATCAGTGGACGACCCTCTATATCTCCAGAGCCACAACCTCCCCCAAAATTTGATACTGAGGTGGGGAGAGAAATGTGTGCAGAAAGAGTGGAACCAAATGTAACAAAGGTCCCGGGGCACACCAGCGTCTTAGATCATCCATCTAATGTCCCCATTCAGTATTTTACTAATTGTGAAAAATCCACAATTTTTAACAGCGGAAGTCGTGATTAGAACATATATACGACACAACAGCCACTTTTCTCCGAGTCGCCATCCGCTCATCTGTCTGTCGTCGAGCGCTCCTTCCTCATTCCCTTCCCAACCCTTCATCCTGTAATTCCCACGGCGCAACATTCCCCTAAATAATGGAGGCACACAAATAAACAGGGAGGCCTCACTTTGAGCTATGGCTACCACAAGAGAACACAGAACACACAAACAGACACGCTCGTATATAACTTCCTTGGCCTTGGAAAACAGAAAAACAATTAGGTAAGTGCTGAAAAGCGGGGTCTCTGTGTGCGAGTGTGTGTGCATGTTCATTGACAAGCCACGGCATCTCTTGCAGCGCCTACATGCTTGTTTACTGGCAGTGAAACCACAAAGAGAGAGAGAGAGAGAGAGACACACACACACACACACACACACACACACACAGGCTGCTTCTGATTAACAGACAGTGAGAGAGACATGATGGAGAACAAAAAACAACTGTGGTATGAGGGAAGATAGACAAGCCAGTAATAGTCCTTATCAACAAATTCACACACACACACACTTATTTGAAAGATTATCTATGAACACTGAAAACAAGAGAAAAACAAGATGACGGACTTTGTTGTCTGAACTCAGACCACAAGTAGTTTGTATTGATCAGCTTTTAACAGTTTTGTGTTCAGCATTGTGGGTAACGTAGGCGCCAGATTTGACATGAAAAATGAATGTGTGGAATAAAAAAAGACTGCTCGGATTTTGATCCTTTTCTTTGTCTTTTTTTTAATTTATTTTTTTAAAACTGTCCAACGTGAGTCTGAAAATGTTACACAACGCAATGCCAAATCTTTGGAGTACTCTATTAACCACATATCAGTTCTATATGTTGCATTTGTACCTGCTTGATGGCGGTCTCTCCTATCTTGTCAGAGTGTTTCCGGATGCTCTCCAGGAAGTCTCTCAGCTGCGTCATCGCCGTGTCCCGGATCTGTATCCTCAGTTTGGGGATGTTTTCCGCCATAATTGAGCAGAAGCGGTACTGACCCGCCCTGGGAAGACACGTGTGCTCCAGCTGCTCCAACGTCCGCAGCGCGGGGTAGTACCTATCACACACAAGAATAAAAAAAAAAGATTTTAAAAAGGGAACGCTTGATTTATTTCATTCAATCATACAGTCTTTGCTTTCTTATGAACTTAAACTTCAGATTTATGGGTTGTAGCCCAGCTCTATTTTAATGAACTAACCATTTCAATATGAAAATAAAGGCTTTTTAACTTTTTTGCAAGAAGAGTGCCTTGGATCTGTCTTTTTTTTTTACTTTTGTGTTCCCTTCCAAAGACCACCTTCATGATTTGTTTAAACTTCTGAGCACTCCAGACCTTTTTTTTCTTCTAAACTTTCAGATTCAGGTAAGAAGAAACTTGGCCAATGCCAAATTTTAGGACTGTGCAGATTGGCGAATAAACCTGCGAGTTTCTGGTTACGGGCGAGGATACTTCAAAACTAACAAGACACACGGCGATAAAACAATGTCCTGGGTGTCAGATGCATGACTTAAAAAAGCCAGCAGAAACACACAAAGATAAACACATCTAACAGCACACACACACACACACACACACACACAATACACTCGGATACACCTCAGGGATTTTTGGCAATACAATATCTCCCAAACGCACGCACGCACGCACATACACACACACACACACACAAGCACGCACGCACACGTTCTCTCGAGTAGCAGTCGTTGTTGGC